>NC_083427.1:9949220-10116720 GCF_020745735.1 Hemiscyllium ocellatum
TGCTGTGTTCCCCCAGCCTCCTGCCTGTCCCTCCTGACGCTGCCTGCCTTGCTGTGTTCCCCCAGCCTCCTGCCTGTCCCTCCTGACGCTGCCTGCCTTGCTGTGTTCCCCCAGCCTCCTGCCTGTCCCTCCCGATGCTGCCTGCCTTGCTGTGTTCCCCCAGCCTCCTGCCTGTCCCTCCTGACGCTGCCTGCCTTGCTGTGTTCCCCCAGCCTCCTGCCTGTCCCTCCTGACGCTGCCTGCCTTGCTGTGTTCCCCCAGCCTCCTGCCTGTCCCTCCTGACGCTGCCTGCCTTGCTGTGTTCCCCCAGCCTCCTGCCTGTCCCTCCTGATGCTGCCTGCCTTGCTGTGTTCCCCCAGCCTCCTGCCTGTCTCTCCTGATGCTGCCTGCCTTGCTGTGTGCCCCCAGCCTCCTGCCTGTCCCTCCTGACGCTGCCTGCCTTGCTGTGTGCCCCCAGCCTCCTGCCTGTCCCTCCTGATGCTGCCTGCCTTGCTGTGTGCCCCCAGCCTCCTGCCTGTCCCTCCTGATGCTGCCTGCCTTGCTGTGTTCCCCCAGCCTCCTGCCTGTCTACCTTCAGTTCCAGCATTTGCCGGGTTCTTTTGCTCTCACAATGTACATGACAAACAGCAAGGGTCCCAGCACCGACGGCTGTTGGACATCTGGTCACGGTCTTCCAACCTAAAGGAAACCAATCTTCCAGCACCCTCCTTTGCTTCCTACGTGCAAGATGCTCTTGGGTCCAATGGGCTCTTGCCTTTTGAACCAGACCTCCATGTGGGATCTTGTGAAAGGCCTTACTGAACCCTGGGTATGCCTTAATCACCCTCATCAATATATTTAGGCACCTTTTCAAAAAGACTCAATGAAATTCAGCAGGATTTCCCTCTAACCCTCCCCGCCTTTCGGTTAATCCTGACCCCGGAACCCTTCCTCAGAATATCCCACTTCCACTAACAGATTAACTGCTCCCATCACAAGGCCTCTCCCTGATGCCCTCCTTGAACAAACCGCCTGCACTATCTAGCCTGCACTCGGCTGGCAGCTTCCCTGTGGCCAGCACAGTATTAAATATCTCTGCCAGGGCCCCAGCAACCTCTGCCCTCCCCTCCCACAGCCGCTCTGGGGTGCGTCCATCAGGCCCCAGGCACTTCCACACTTTAACAATTCAAAATCTCCTCCTCATTAGTCTTCACGTATTCTCGAACTTCAGCATCCCAACGAAGCCCACGTCGACAGTGCGTCTCTCTGTTGTGAGTCCAGATGAGAAATATTAACTGGGCCCCTCGTCCACCTCATCGGGCTCCATGTACAGCTTACCCCTTTGGCCGTTCCGAGGCTGCACTCTGTCGCTGGTAATCGTCTTGCTGTTAATATGTTTATGAAATGCCTTGGGAGGTTTTCCTGAATCCCTCATTTCTTCTTTATAAGCCCCCCCCTCTCTCCCCTCCCAGTTTGAAAGGGTCTGTCCTGCTGTACCTAACATATGCTGTTTTTTTTTAAAAAATCAAACTCTTGTAAATCCCAGATTTGAGAAATCCCAGCTGTCTTTTAGAACATCGAACGCTGGACTGTACAGCCCTTCAGCCCACGATCTTCAGACGAGCACGAATCCCTTTTGCCTACCCTTGGTCTGTATCCCTCCATTTCCCACTTAGCTAAACACCCCTGTCATACTTGCCTCCAGAACTGCCCCTGTCAGCGTGTTCCACACCCTGTGTGAAACAATTTGCTCCTCCTTTGAACCCTCTCCCACTTGCCTTAAATGCGTGCCCCCTAGTTTTTGACATATCAAGTCTTGGGGAAAAGGATTCTGACCCTCATCCCTATCTGTTACCACTTTGTAGTCTTCTATCAAGGCTCCTCTCAGCATCCGCCGCCCTCGAGAAAACAGCCTGCGTTTTTCTGGCTTCTCCTTACAGCTCTAACCCAGGCGGCTTCCTGGTAAACCTCTTCTGTGCCCTCTCCCAATCCTTCCTGTTATGTGGCGACCAGAACTGAATGCATTGGGAAAGAAGTGAAGCCGAACCAATGTCTTACAAAGCTGCACCGTGTCTTCCTGACCCTTGTACTCAACTCCCCGACCAATAAAGGCGAGCATGTCGTCTGCCTCCTTTCCCACCCTATCTACTTGCGTGGCCGCTATTAGGGAGCTACAGACTTGAACCCCAAGATCCCTCTGTAGTCCAATGCTGTGCAGGGCCCTGCCATTAACTGGATACTTCTCCTTTCATATTTGATCTCCCAAAGTGCAGCTCCCCGCACTTACCCGAATTAAACATGTACCACAAACATCACAGATCCCTGCAGAACACAGCTCGCCACGGACCTCTAGCCTGAGAAACACCCTTCGCTACTGCACCTCAGCTTTCTACAGGCAAGCCAGTTCGGAATCCAAGCGGCCTAGTCATTGTGGATCTCGTGCATCTGGATGAGCCGGCCGCGAGGGACCCTGTCGAAAGCCTTACTAAAATCCACGGAGATAACATCCACTGCTCGACCCTCATCGACCACCTTCTCGAAAGGTTCAGTCATGCTCGCAAGGCATGACCTGTCCTGCCCGAAGCGATTCTGACTGTCCCCAATCAGGCCGCCTTGTTGTAAACGCGTGTAGATCCTATCTCTCGGAGTCCGGCACAATAGTTTGCCAACCACTGAGGTGAGTCGACCGTTTCCTGGATTATCCCAATTTCCCTCCTTGAATAGAAGAGTTACACGCCAGTCCTCCTGGACCTCTCCTGTATCTAATGCACATACAAAACTCTTGGTCAAGGCTCCAGCACTCTCCTGTCTTGCCCATCAGTACGCTGGGGTCGGTGCGATCAAGCCCTGGGGACTTAGCCACCTTCATGCACTTGAAGAGATCCAACACCCTTTAAACAGTCACAGATGTACAGCACCGAAACAGGCCCTTCGGTCCAACCCATCCATGCCGACCAGATATCCTAAATTAACCTACTCTCATTTGCCAGCACCCAGCCCATATCCCTCCAAACCCTTCCTATTCACATATCTATCCAGATGCCTCTTAAATGTTGTAATTGTACCAGCCTCCACCACTTCCTCTGGCAGCTCATTCCATACACACACCACCCTCCTTTTATATCTTCCCCCTCTCACCCTAAACCTATACCCTCTAGTTCTAGACTCCCTGACCCCAGGGAAAAGACTCTGCCTATTTACCCTATCCATGCCCCTGATGATTTTATAAACCTCTATAAGGTCACCCCCTCGGCCTCCGATGCTCCAGGGAAAACAGCCCCAGCCTGTTCAGCCTCTCTATACCTCGAACCCTCCAACCCTGGCAACATCCTTGTAAATCTTTTCTGAACCCTTTCAAGTTTCACAACATCTTTCCGATAGGAAGGAGACCAGAATTGCAAGCAATATTCCAACAGTGGCCTAACCAATGTCCTGTACAGCCGCAACATAACCTCTCAACTCCTGTACTCAATACTCTGACCAATAAAGGAAAGTATACCAAACGCTGGCTTCACTATCCTGTCTACCTGCAACTCCATTCTTCACCACCCTCTGTCTTCTACCTTCCAGCCAGTTCTGCATTCAAAAGGCTAGTTCTCCCTGTATTCCATGAGATCTAACCTTGCTAATCAGTCTCCCATGGGGAACCTTGTCGAACACCTTACTGAAGTCCATATAGATCACATCTACTGCTCTGCCCTCCTCAACCTATTTGTTACTTCTTCAAAAAGCTCAAATCAAATTTATGAGACATGATTTCCCCCACACACAGCCATGATGACTATCCCGAATTAGTCCTTGCCTTTCCAAATACATCCTGTCCCTCAGGATTCCCTCCAACAACTTACCCACCACTGAGGTCAGGCTCACCGGTCTATAGTTCCCTGGCTTGTCCTTACCGCCCTTCTTAAACAGTGGCACCACGTTAGCCAACCTCCAGTCGTCCAGCACCCCACCTGTGACTATCAATGATACAAATATCTCAGCAAGAGGCCCAGCAATCACTTCTCTAGCTTCCCACAGAGTTCTCAGGTACACCTGATCAGGTCCTGGGGATTTATCCACTTTTATGCATTACAAAACCTCCAGCACCACCACCTCTGTAATATGGACATTTTTCAAGATATCAGTATCTATTTCCCCACATTCTATATCTTCCATGTCCTTCTCCACAGTAAACACTGATGCAAACTACTCGTTTAGTATCTCCCCCATCTCCTGTGTTTCCATACAAAGGCTGCCTTGTTGATCTTTTGATTTGATTAGATTCCCTACAGGCCTTTTGGCCCAACAAGTCCATACTGACCCTCCGAAGAGCGACCCACCCAGACCCATTTCCCTCTGAGTAATGAGCAATTTAGCATGTAAAAAATGAGGTCTGCGGATGCTGGAGATCACAGCTGTAAATGTGTTGCTGGTCAAAGCACAGCAGGTCAGGCAGCATCTCAGGAATAGAGAATTTGACGTTTCGAGCATAAGCCCTTCATCAGGAATAAGAGAGAGAGCCAAGCAGGCTAAGATAAAAGGTAGGGAGGAGGGACTAGGGGGAGGGGCGATGGAGGTGGGATAGGTGGAAGGAGGTCAAGGTGAGGGTGATAGGCCGGAGTGGGGTGGGGGCGGAGAGGTCAGGAAGAGGATTGCAGGTTAGGAGGGCGGTGCTGAGTTGAGGGAACCGACTGAGACAAGGTGGGGGGAGGGGAAATGAGGAAACTGGAGAAATCTGAATTCATACCTTGTGGTTGGAGGGTTCCCAGGCGGAAGATGAGGCGCTCCTCCTCCAGCCGTCGTGTTGTTATGTTCTGCCGGTGGAGGAGTCCAAGGACCTGCATGTCCTCGGTGGAGTGGGAGGGAGAGTTAAAGTGTTGAGCCACGGGGTGGTTGGGTTGGTTGGTTCGGGCGGCCCGGAGGTGTTCTCTGAAGCGTTCCGCAAGTAAGCGGCCTGTCTCACCAATATAGAGGAGGCCACATCGGGTGCAGCGGATGCAATAGATGATGTGTGTGGAGGTACAGGTGAACTTGTGGCGGATATGGAAGGATCCCTTGGGGCCTTGGAGAGAAGTAAGGGAGGAGGTGTGGGCGCAAGTTTTACATTTCCTGCGGTTGCAGGGGAAGGTGCCGGGGGTGGAGGTTGGGTTGGTGGGGGGTGTGGATCTGACGAGGGAGTCACGAAGGGAGTGGTCCTTGCGGAACGCTGATAGGGGAGGGGAGGGAAATATATCCTTGGTGGTGGGGTCCGTTTGGAGGTGGCGGAAATGGCGGCAGATGATACGTTGTATGCGCAGGTTGGTGGGGTGGTAGGTGGGAACCAGTGGGGTTCTGTCTTGGTGGCGGTTGGAGGGGCGGGGCTCAAGGGCGGAGGAGCGGGAAGTGGAGGAGATGCGGTGGAGGGCATCGTCGATCACGTCTGGGGGGAATCTGCGGTCCTTGAAGAAGGAGGCCATCTGGGCTGTGCGGTGTTGGAACTGGTCCTCCTGGGAGCAGATGCGGCGGAGACGAAGGAATTGGGAATATGGGATGGCGTTTTTACAGGGGGCAGGGTGGGAGGAGGTGTAGTCCAGGTAGCTGTGGGAGTCAGTCGGTTTATAATAGATGTCTGTGTTGAGTCGGTCGCCCGAGATAGAGATGGAAAGGTCTAGGAAGGGGAGGGAGGAGGATGGAAAGGTCTAGGTTTGACCAGCAATTTAGCATGGCCAATTCACCTAACCTGCACGTCTTTGGACTGTGGGAGGAAACCGGAGCACCCGGAGGAAACCCACGCAGACACGGGGAGAACGTGCAAACTCCACACAGTCAGTTGCCCAAGGCTGGGATCGAACCTAGGACCCTGGTGCTGTGAGGCAGCAGTGCTAACGACTAAGCCACCGTACTTTGAGGCGCCCTATTCACTCTCCAGTTACACTTTTGTCTCTAATGTATTTGTAAAAACCCTTCGGATTCTCCTTACCCCTATTTGCCAAAGCTATCTTATGTTCCCTATTGTCCTAGACAAAAGATGGAAAATTATAGGCTGATTAGCCTCACCTCAGTTGTAGGTAAAATTCTAGAATCCATTGTTAAGGAGGAGGTTTCTAAATTCTTGGAAGAGCAGGGTCAGATTAGAACAAGTCAGCATGGATTTAGTAAGGGGAGGTTGTTCATGACAAACTTGTTAGAATTCTTTGAAGAGGTAACAAGTAGGTTAGACCAGGGAAACCCGGTGGATGTTATCTATCTAGACTTCCAAAAGGCCTTTATTACTGTGCCTCACGGGATGCTGCTGAGTAAGGTGAGGGCCCATGGTGTTCGTAGTGAGCTACTGGCATGGGATTGGGGATTGGCTGTCTGACAGAAGGCAGAGAGTTGGGATAAAAGGTTCTTTTTCAGAATGGCAGCTGATGACAAGCGGTGTCCCACAGGGTTCAGTGTTGGGGCCACAGCTGTTCACTTTATATATTAATGATCTGGATGAAGGGACTGGGGGCATTCTGGTGAAGTTTGCCGATTATACGAAGTTAGGTGGACAGGCAGGTAGTACTGAGGAGGTGGGGAGGCTGCAGAAGGATCTAAACAGTTTGGGAGAGTGGTCCAGGAAATGGCTGATGGAATTCAACGTGAGCAAGTGCGAGGTCTTGCACTTCGGGAAAAAAAATACAAGCATGGACTATTTTCTAAACGGTGAGAAAATTCATAAAGCCAAAGTACAAAGGGATCTGGGAGTGCTGGTCCAGGATTCTCTGAAGGTTGCTTTGCAGGTTGGGTCTGGGGTTAAGAAAGCAAATGTAATGTTGTCGTTTATCTCAAGAGGGTTGGAATGTAAAAGCAGTGATGTGCTACTGAGACTTTATAAAGCTCTAGTTCGGCTTTGTTTGGAATACTGTGTCCAGTTTTGGGCCTCACACCTGAGGAAGGACAGACTGACACTGGAGCGAGTCCAGCGGAGATTCACACGGATGATCCCTGGAATGGTAGGTCTAACATATGACGAATGGCTGAGGATCCTGGGCTTGTATTCATTCGAGGTTAGAAGGTTGAGGGGAGATCTAATAGAAACTTGCACAGTAATGCATGGCTTAGAAAGGGTGGATGCTGGGAAATTGTTTCTGTCAGGCAGGGAGACTAGGACTATGGGCACAGCCTTAGGATTGGGGGGGGGGTCAATTTAGAACAGAAATGAGGAAACATTTCTTCAGCCAGAGAGTGGTGGGCCTGTGGAATTCATTGCCACAGAGTGCAGTGGAGGCTGGGATGTTAAACATCTTCAAGGCAGAGATTGATAAATTCTTAACCTTGCAAGGAATTAAGGGCTATGGGGAGAGTGTGGGTAAGTGGAGTTGAAACACCCATCAGCCATGATTGAATGGCGGTGGGAAAGTCTGTAGCCTTGAAACTTGTCTTTAAACATTCAGACTAAAATGTTGTGCAGAATTATGGAACACATTCACTGCACTAGAAAATAGACAGACAGGAAGGCTCCGAAAAAGGGGGGAATCTTAAGGAATAACGAAGATGGGGACACCTGGGCTCAGCAAGTGAGAACAGGATGCTCGAGGGCAAATGGGCATCATTTCCCTAGCGTCAGTGAATCTGTGTGAACAGGACCCCAAGTGATAACACTCACAGACATTCCTTTGTGAAGTTAATGACAGTGTTTGGTTCTGACCCTGAACGAAACCCGGTACTATCAAAAGCTTTGTAATTAATGGTTAACTGCTGCCAATTATAATGGATCCTTATTACCCCTTACAAGTGAGGCAGTCACAGAGAGGAAAGAAATCTTTGTTGTTACAAGACCCTGACTTGAGAGTTCAAAAGGACACGAGAGAGAGAGAGAGAGACCATTTTAGTGTTGAGGCTGTTGGAATGAACTCTTAGTGCTTATCTGCTCTGGATTGAATTTAATTGCAGTTTGGGACTCTATGATGGTATTGAGTAGCCATTACCGGTTATTAAATACAAACTCTGTAAAAGGTAACATTGATGAAACTTTAACTTGCTGTTCTTGTAGATCGCTCCACAGACCTTCCAGACTGCCCCACTGTCAATTCTAACGAATCAGATCTTATACCTTTATTTGAATTTGAATCACCAACTTGAAAAGCAGGCATGCTTAATTCCAGACTAATTAATCATTTTAAATACAACCTTGCAGTAATATTTCAGCCTCAGCTACAGAATGTTTCTGTGCTTCAGGTCAAAAGCAGGACTCTGCTCCCAGCTTAAAATGATTCTAAACCGAACATTGAAGAGATTCTGACACAGTCTGTCGGGAAGCCATTTTATGGTCAAAAGTTTGCCCTCCTTGCGAAGAAGCCATTTTGTAAAACCATGATATCAGACGTGTGAGCTGTGCAAGGTTACCTTATGACATCTCCCACTTAATTTAGATCGGTACTCCTTCATAGGGAATTATCTCACCAGCAGATGCCTAACTCACCTGGATTTGTTTTCGCCACCTGATGGGGCGGCACGGTGGCTCAGTGGTTAGCGCTGCTGCCTCACAGCACCAGGGTCTCCGGTCAGATTCCAGCCTTGGGGCGACTGTCTGTGTGGAGTTTGCACATTCTCCCCGTTTCCTCCCACAGTCCAAAGATCTGCCGGTCAGGTCAATTGGCCGTGTTAAATTGCCCATCGTATTAGGTGTGTTTGTCAGAGGGAAATGATTCTGGGTGGGTTGCTCTTCGGAGGGTCGGTGTGGGCCGAAAGGCCTGTTTCCACACTGTAGGGAATCTAATCTAATCTAAAAATAGCTCAAGGCCTGTAGAAGTCATCAGTCAAGCGCCCACAGATCTGTCAATTATCTTTCCTTGCTCAGGAATGATTGTCTTTCACTGTTATCTGTGTAATGAAGAACAGGCAGTGTTTGTGTGAACTTTTGTATGAAAGAAGCCTGTTTGTGTCAGTGTTGTGGGCGGCACGGTGGCACAGTGGTTAGCACTGCTGCCTCACAGCGCCTGAGACCCGGGTTCAATTCCCGACTCAGGCGACTGACTGTGTGGAGTTTGCACGTTCTCCCCGTGTCTGCGTGGGTTTCCTCCGGGTGCTCCGGTTTCCTCCCACAGTCCAAAGATGTGCGGGTCAGGTGAATTGGCCATGCTAAATTGCCCCATAGTGTTAGGTAAGGGGTAAATGTAGGGGTATGGGTGGGTTGCGCTTCGGTGGGTCGGTGTGGACTTGTTGGGCCGAAGGGCCTGTTTCCACACTGTAAGTCTAATCTAATCTACATTGGAGTAGCCTGGAAGTAGCTGGTACGCTGCTCTCCTAGGTTATTAGAACCGAGTTAGTTTAGCTTATAGGTATCAGTGTGATGTTGGAACGGTGATGCTATTAGTGAATAAAGGGGATGACTAAAGTTGAACTAAACTGTGTGTAAAAGCTGTTTTATTCCAGCCTATGATCTCCAGGACGAACCAAGAGAGAGGTTTTACAGGTCTGAGTTCACAAGGGATTCCCTGGGCCATCTCAAATCTGTAACAGCAGAGTGGACCCAAATGGGCTGAATGGCCTTGCTCCCACTCCTATTTCTTATGGTCCTATGGCCCTCCTGTTTTCGCTCTTCAGTACTCGTACTGCTTTTATACTGGGCGCACGGTGGCACAGCGGTTAGCACTGCTGCCTCACAGCGCCAGGGACTCGGGTTCAATTCCAGCCTCAGGCAACTGTCATGTGGAGTTTGCACGTTCTCCCCGTGTCTGCGTGGGTTTCCTCCGGGTGCTCCGGTTTCCTCCCACAGTCCAAAGATGTGCAGTTCAGGTGAGCTGGCCATGCTAAATTGCCCATGGTGTTAGGTATGGGTGGGTTATGCTTCGGCGGGTCGGTGTGGACTTGTTGGGCCGAAGGGCCTGTTTCCACACTGTAATGTAATCTAATCTAACTCTTCTCTGGATTCACTTGATCTGTGCTGTTGATACCTGACACATGCTTCCTTCTTTTCCTTGACCAGTCCCTCAATTTCTCTGGTTATCCAGCAGGCCCTATACTTCCCTTTCACCCTGACAGGAATATACTTTCTCTGGATTCTTGTTATCTCATTTCTGAAGGCTTCCCATTTTCCAGCCGTCCCTTTACCTGCGAACATCTGCCCCCAATCAGCTTTCGAAAGTTCTTGCCTAATACCGTCAAAATTGGCCTTTCTCCAATTTAGAACTTCAACTTTTAGATCTGGTCTATCCTTTTCCATCACTATTTTAAATCTAATAGAATTATGGTCTCTGGCCCCAAAGTGCTCCCCCACTGACATCTCAGTCACCTGCCCTGCCTTATTTCCCAAGAGTAGGTCAGGGTTTGCACCTTCTCTAGTCGGTACATCCACATACTGAATCAGAAAATAGTCTTGTACGCACTTAACAAATTCCTCTCCATCTAAACCCTTAACACTATGGCAGTCCCAGTCTGTGTTTGGAAAGTTAAAACCCCTACCATCACCACACAATTATTCTTACAGATAGCTGTCATCTCCTTACAAATTTGTTTCTCAATTTCCCGCTGAATAATACAATCCCAATAAGGTGATCATCCATTTCTTCTATCTCAGTTCCACCCAAATAACTTCCCTGGATGGATTTCTGGGACTATCCTCCCTCAGCACAGCTGTAATGCTGTCCCTTATCAAAAATGCCACTCCCCCTCCTGTCTTTTCAATCTTGATCTCAAAATGCCTGAGCATATTAGCCCACGCCACGCAAAGCCCACCATCCTTCAGATCCTTTTCCTGGTCAATACTGATGCAAAGTACTCATTTCGGATCTCATCCACTTCCTCAAAGCTGCACATCATTGGACTGTGGGAGGAAACCGGAGCACCCCACGCAGACACAGGGAGAATGTGCAAACTCCACACAGACAGTCGCCCTGAGGCTGGGATCGAACCTGGGTCCCTGGTGCCGTGAGGCAGCAGTGCTAACCACTGAGCCACCGGTATACTTGCCGTTTTTGGTCAGTCCGTTCAGTATAGGAGTGGGGAGTTCATGTTGTAGCTGTCCCAGGACATGGATTCACTTTTGGAAGACCACATTCACTTCTGGTCTTCCTGTCGTGGAGACAAATGACAAGGATGCAGCCAGGGCTGGAGGGTTTGAACAATGGGGAGAGGTTGGATAGGCTCTTTTACTGGGAGGGTCAGAGGCTGAGGAGTGTCCTTCTGAAAAATTATGAAGTCATGTGGGCTATGGATAGCCAAGATTTTCTTCCTGGGGTGGGGGAGCCCAAAACAGAAGGGCAGACATTTCACGTGACAGGGGGAAGATTGAAAAGGGACCCAAGGGACAACTGTTTCAGACAGAGAGTGGTCTGTCTATGGAAGGAGCTGCCAAAGGAAGGGTGGAAATAGATCCAGTTACAGCATTGAAAAGGCATCTGGGTGGGTACGTGAGCAGGAAGGGGTCAGCAAGTTTGGAGAAGATTTGTAGCTCAGGTTGAGGTTCTGAATGTAGGTTTGTTCACTGAGCTGCAAGGTTCATTTTCAGACGTTTCGTCACCATACTAGGTGACGTCTTCAGTGAGCCTGAGGTAAAGCACTGGTGTTACTGACCCACTTTCTCTTTGTGTGTTCAGGTTTCCTTGGGTTGGTGATGTCATTTCCTGTTCCTTTTCTCAGGGGGTGGTAGATGGGGTCTAACTCGATGTACTTGTTGATAGAGTTCCGGTTGGAATGCCGTGCTTCTAGGAATTCTCGTGCGTGTCTCTGTTTGGCTTGTCCTAGGATGGATGTGTTGTCCCAGTCGAAGTGGTGTCCTTCCTCATCCGTATGTGAGGATACTAGTGAGAGAGGGTCATGTCCTTTTGTGGCTAGTTGGTGTTCAGCTCAGCAAGCAAACCTATATCCAGGAAGGGTTTAGAGGGATATGAGCCAAATACTGGGAAATGGGAATAGCTTGATTTTTGAATATCTGGTTGGCATGGATGAGTTTGACCGAAGGGTCTGTACATCTCTATGATTCTAAGGCTGGTTTCTCTGGGGTGACCTGAGGTACCTGCTGGAATAGGGCTAAGAACGCAAACAGTTGTCAGTGATACTCTGGCTGTGATTAGATAGAGAAAAATAACATGTTGCCACGCAGGTGGATAGTGCTGTTAAGGAGGCATACGGTGTGTGAGGTTTTATTGGTAGAGGGACTGAGGGCTGCAGCCGTGGTGTCATGTCAAACAAAACGCTGGTGCGGCCATACTTGGAATATTGTGTACAGTTCTGGTCGCTCCATTACAGGAAGGATGTGGATGCATTGGAAAAGGTGCAGAGGAGATTTACCAGGATGTTGCCTGGTCTGGAGGGAAGGTCTTATGAGGAAAGGCTGAGAGACTTGGGTCTGTTCTCATGGGAGAGAAGAAGGCTAAGGGGGGATTTAATAGAGACATTCAAGATGGACAGAGGATTAGAGGGTGTAGACAGTGACAGTCTTTTTCCTAGGATGATGATGTCAATGTGTACGAGGGGGGATAGCTACACATTGAGGGGTGATAGATCTAAGACAGATGTCAGAGGCAGGTTCTTTACTCCGAGAGGGGTAAGGGTGTGGAATGCCCTACCTGCTAATGTAGTCACCTCAGCCACATTAGGGAGATTTAAACAATCCTTAAATAAGCACATGGATGATGATGGGATAGTGTAGGGGGACAAGCTGAGAATAGTTCACAGGTCAGCGCAAAATCGAGGGCCGAAGGGCCTGTTCTGCGCTGTATTGTTCTATGTTCTAACATCACACAAGTGCAGTTGGGCAATAGCAGAGGGTCATGGGGAAGAGGGAGAGTCTTTCAAAACGAACTAAATTGCATTACAGATGTTAACAAATACTCTCATTGTGTATTTAGCACAAAGCTGATTTATTTGACATTTCTCCAGAATAATCATCCTGATGACTGGGCTTAAGAATTATTGAAGATCTGGATCCCAGGCGGGACCCCTCAGCTTGGAGATCAGTCTAAGAATGAACAGATGCGGTCGGTATACAGCAAGGTGACCAGGTTAATAAAGTAAGGCAGCCTGACACAACTCTGTCCAGCAACACCGAGCTGAAAGCTTCTGTGCTCCATGGTGAAATTGTGCAATTACAATTGAGCACTGAGCAATTTTTATGTTTTTCAAGAATCAGTCCAGCCTTAATTACGAGAAAAGTCCAAACAACTATAATAAGGTGACATGATTGACATTCGGCTAATCCACCACTATTCCCTGGGAAATGGTTCTTGTTTTACGTAGATCAGTATCTCATGCTAGGAGTTCAAGGTTAGTTCAAGTGGTCAATTAATGCTTCATAATTTATTTTATCAAAACTCCAGTGTTTGTCCTGTCTTCTGTTCCAGCTAATCCAGCAAAGCAGTGGTACAGTTCACAAAGAGAAATCCGAATTGGCAGCCATTTTGTTGTGTTGTTTTAAATTGAAAAGCCATTTTGCTATTAAAGAAAGCCTACATGTATTTGTTGCTTCGGACAACAGCCAAGATTGAAATTTGGAAACCTCACCATAACATGAGCAGACTTCAATGAACTTGGTTCAGTCCTGGATGTGATTAGCACGAAATATTATCAGCATTGATACTTGTGAACTCCCTGGTGTGTGGTCACCTGAGAGGGATCCTTTTGCACAGTTCGAGCAGGTGAATGGTCTGTTGTCAGTCTGCGCGCACTGGTGGGAAGGTGGATTGGGTGACTGAGTGAATCCCTTCCCACCATCCAAGCAGATGGATGATCTCTGCCGAGTATGAACCCACTGGTGTACGGTGAGGTGGGATGAAGGAGCAAAGCCCTTCCCGCACAGCGAGCAGGTGAACGGCCTCTCCCCGGTGTGGACTCGCTGGTGGACAGTGAGTTGAGACGATCGCTTGAAGCCAGTCCCACAGTGAGAGCACCTGAACGGCGCCTCATCCGTGTGCACACGCTGATGGGATACCAGTCCCCCAGCACTTCCCACGCTCCGTACACCGGAACGGTCTCTCCCCTGTGTGAACGTGCTGGTGTATCGCTAGGCTGGATGGTGTAACACATCCCTTCCCACGCTCCGTACACCGGAACGGTCTCTCCCCTGTGTGAACGTGCTGGTGTATCGCTAGGCTGGATGGTGTAACAAATCCCTTCCCACGCTCCGTACACCGGAACGGTCTCTTCCCCTGTGTGAACGTGCTGGTGTATCGCTAGGCTGGATGGTGTAACACATCCCTTCCCACGCTCCGTACACCGGAACGGTCTCTCCCCTGTGTGAACGTGCTGGTGTATCGCTAGGCTGGATGGTATAACACATCCCTTCCCACGTTGGGAGCAGGTGAACGGTCTCTCCCCTGTGTGGGTGCGCCAGTGCATGTTCAGCTCGGATGGGTAATTGAATCCCTTCCCCCACACACTACATTTCAATGACTTGTCCCCACTGAGTGTGCACTGACCCGTCTTCAGCTGGGGTGGGTAACTGATTCCTTTCCCACTGTCCCCACATTTCCACAACTGTTTCCCAGTGTGACCATGCAGACCAGACTGACTGAAGCCTTGTTCTCTCACACACAGCATGAGTGCAGTTTCTCCCCACTATTCACCGTCCTTGTTATTTCCACGTTCAAATCTGATGAGATGCAGGTTGCAATAGATTAGTTCAATCCGACAGAATCTGCTCAAATTCAATTTCCAGATCGTCACTTTCCAATGCCCTGTAATATTGATGCAAAACAGAACAAAGTAAGAGACAGCCAACAAATCCCCACAAAGGTGACACCTGAAATTCACCTGAACGGATCGGATAAGTTGAGGGCCAGCACTCGAGAAGGGACAATGACATTTTCTGAATTGTTACGAAACCACAAATGGATCAGGCATGTCCTTCGGGGAGGAGAACCGTCTACACAGTTAAAAATCACACAACACCAGCTTAGAGTCCGACAGGTTTGTGTGGAAGCACTAGCTTTAAGAGCACTGCTCCTTTATCAGGTGGTTGTGGGGAATAAGATTGTAAGGCACAGAAATTATAGCAAAAGTTTACAGTGTGATGTAACTGAAATTATTTATTGAAAAAGACCCGGATTGCTTGGTAAGTCTCTCATCTTTTAGAATGACCTGATGGTTTCAGTTCTTTCATATGTAAATCGCAAAACTTTCTTTAAAAGTTACATTCTCAAGTGAACTTTAACAGCTGGTGTCACGTCAGCCTAGCCTGTGTGAGGCAGTCTGTGCCCCAATGGTCAGACTGGTTCCAATCTGAAAAACGGATTTACAGAATCTTGCATCGATTCATGCAGTTTTTTTGAGCAAAGTAGAGTATAATTCTGCAAGTCCAAATTCATCCCACAAACTTAAGTGTTTGTGTGTTGGGGGTGGGGGTGATGAGAGTGTGTGAGTCTAAAGGTGACTAAGTCTGTGAGAGGCTGTGTGTGTGTGAGTATGTGAGAGAGGGTCTGCTTGGGTGTGTGTGTCTGTCTGTGTTGTGTGATTTTTGACTTTGTACATTCCAGTCCAACACCAGCATCTCCAAAACCTGATTACACAAAACCTTGCAGACTCACCTGGAGAAAATCTAGAGGAAGAGAGAGCAGCAAATGAGCAGAAATGTCTTCCAGTTAAATTGTAGCAAGACCAAAACCCACTGTCTCCGTTCCCGACTCCACACTCTGCTGCCTTATCGCTGAAACCATCCCTCCTCCTGGCAAAGCAGTCTGAAGCAGGCAGTGCACAACCAAGGTGCTGACATACTGAGGAAGTGGGGAGGCTACAGAAGGATCTAGACAGGTTGGGAGAGTGCTCCAGGAAATGGTTGATGGAATTTAATGTGAGCAAGTGCGAGGTCTTGCACTTTGGCAAAAAGAATAAAAGCATAGACTACTTTCTAAATGGTGAGAAAATTAATAAAGCCAAAGTACAAAGGGATCTGGGAGTGCTAGTCGAGGATTCTCTAAAGGTAAACATGCAGGTTGAGTCTGTGATTAAGAAAGCGAATTCAATGTTGTCTCTTATCTCAAGAGGGTTGGAATATAAAAGCACCGTTGTGCTACTGAGACTTTATAAAGCTCTGGTTGGTCCCCATTTGGAGTACTGTGTCCAGTTTTGGTCCCCACACCTCAGGAAGGACATACTGGCCCTGGAACGTGTCCAGCGGAGATTCACACGGATGATCCCTGGAATGGTTGGTCTAACATATGAGGAACGGCTGAGGATCCTGGGATTGTATTCATTGGAGTTTAGAAGATTAAGGGGAGACTTAATAGAGACGTACAAGATAATACATGGCTTGGAAAGGGTGGACGCTAGAAAATTGTTTCCATTAGGCGAGGAGATTAGGACCCGTGGACACAGCCTTAGAATTAGAGGGGGTCAGTTCAGAACAGAAATGTGGAGACATTTCTTCAGCCAGAGAGTGGTGGGCCTGTGGAATTCATTGCCACGGAGTGCAGAGGAGGCTGGGACGCTAAATGTCTTCAAGGCAGAGATTGATAGATTCTTGTTGTCTCGAGGAATTAAGGGCTACGGGGAGAACGCTGGTAAGTGGAGTTGAAATGCCCATCAGCCATGATTGAATGGCAGAGTGGACTCGATGGGCCGAATGGCCTTACTTCCACTCCTATGGCTTATGGTCTTATACTTCACCCCAGGATGGCCTTCCACCCATTTATCCCCATCATCACCAAAACTGCTGACTCCCACCTCCGTAATTAAAACGGAAAGACTTGTAAGCTTCAGCAAGTCAGGTAGCTTCTGTGAACAGAAAGAGAGTAAACATTACACATCGTGATCAGGTTTTATCGGAGCTGACAAAAGGTGGAAATAACTTTGGTTTTGATTAGTGAACTGCCATTAGTATGGTGGATTTACATCAATAACATCCCGTGGGGAGGAGCGGGGGGTTGGGGAATGTAAGGATGGCAGTAATATCAGAACTTTGATTTTTCCTCAGCTCAGTTGTTTTGGAAACGCTTATTTATCCTTTTAACCCCAAATTTGATAACTCTGACACATTTCTATCCAGTTTCCTAATGCTCTTAAAGACTGTGAATATATAAAACTCTGCTGCAAGTGTTGCTATTCCCTGTCACTATCAAGACTGTGATCGACGTTACTCAGATTTTCATGAATTGACTGAATCTGTCAGATTCCGACATAAGCTTAAGTTTCTTGTTCGAAAATCCCTCACGGTTGACATTGTGTAAAAGGTGTCAGGATAAAACAAAAATCCCTCACTGTTGGTCCAGAATAGAAATTCAGAAGGGACAAACATCACAAGCTGGGGCAATACGGTGGCTCAGTGGTTAGCACTGTTGCCTCACAGCGCCAGGGACCCAGAGATGATGCCAGCCTCAGGGGACAGTCTGTGTGGAGTTTGCACATTCTCCGTGTGTCTGCCTGGGTTTCCTCCCGGTGCTCTGGTTTCCTGTCACAGTCCAAAGGTGTGCAGGTTAGGGTGAAGTGGCCATGCTAGATTGGCCATAGTATTCGGGGACGTGCATTGGTCAGAGGTAGATGTGGAGTGATGTGGTAGGGGGAACGGGTCAGGGTGGGTTACTGTTTGGAGGGTCGGTGTGGACTTGATGGGCTGTTGCCCCACGATAGGGATTCTACGATTCCAAACATAACTCTTGGTTTGAATTTGCTGGCTGTGAATCTTCCCTTCTGAGACGAGAAGGCTGCACCCAGTAAAGATGGGGGTGGCAGACTGAGCCTGTCTCTGCCTGGTGAGTCCCGTTGGCAGCACACCCGGACTGGGACCTTCTCAGTCAGACGTGAGCGTTTACAAAGCCTCGCAGACCAATCCTCCACCAATTCTTGCTTGCTCTGCCTTTTACTGGCCACCAATTTTACCTCCTTCATCATCTTCCACCCCATCACCCCCCCCCCAACACCAACTGGCACCCTTCACCAGGCCACTCTTGCCCACCAATTGGATGTGACAGGCTAATGCAGCTGGGTGGACAAATCATTTCCATTCTGAACCATGGCCACCAATGCCCCTCTCTCTCAGTGTTGTCAGGTGTTGCCCTTTACAAACATGGCGGCCGCCCCCACACAAACATGGCGTCTGCGCATGCGCTGGGCCCTTTCCTGCGCGAGAGACGCTGTCATTGGCGCTCTCGGCTGACGCGGCGCTTGCCCCATCCCCGACCTGGCCGATTCTCAACCGTTTGTCGGTCGGACCGGTACTGCGCATGCGAGCGGCTGATCGGCGGCGCCTCCCGACCAATTGGAAGCGATGGGGCGGGGCTGGAGGTCTGGTCCTCCGAGCGTTGGTCGTGAGTGAGGGGCGGGGCCAGGGATGTAACAAAGGCAGAGCCATGGTTACGCAACAATGAACAGCCTTCAGCAGGAGGGTTCCCCAGAAGGGGGCGTTGCAACATGGTGCCCGGGGAGAGGTGGTACCACCACCACATGTCATCATAGGATAGAATGGAATTCCTACAGTGTGGAAACAGGCCCTTCGGCCCAACCAAACCAAACCTATCCCTTAACACTATTGCCCCTGACTAATGCACCTAACCTGCACATCTCTCAACACTCTGGGCAATTTAGCCTGGCCAATCCACCCTGACCCGCACATCTTTGTGACTGTGGGAGGAAACCCACACAGACACGGAGAGAATGTGCAAACACCACACAGACAGTCACCCCGAGGCTGGAGTCACATGGGTCCCTGGCGCTGTGGGGCAGCAGTGTGAACCACTGAGCCACCTCCTTTTTGTTTCCAAAAAGACCGAGTGCATTGACCCTGCCTCTCCTGATCACAGGTAATAGCAAAAACATCAAAAACTGTGCATCGCATCGCGCAACAAACCTCAGGTTATTCAGCCAAGATGCTTAATATTATTGATCAGACTGGGGCAGTGTAAAACTCTATGTCTCAGAGGCATTTAGACAGGCACATCAGCAGGTGAGCAGTGAAGGGACCCAGGAGATGTGCAGGCGGGTGAGACAGGTTTGGAATGGTCTCACGGGCAGTGCAGACACAGTGGGGCGAACAGCCCTGTTTTGTGGTCTGCTTCCATTCGCAATCAGTGCACAACAGCTGGCGTTGTGACTTACTCAACTCCATGGAGGCAACTTCAAGGTTGCCTATTTTCCTACTAAGCTTGACCCTGTTGCTTTGGGACATCCCCGCTGTACTCCGATTTTAACTGCCATTTACCTCCGTTTACAATCAGCAGAGAACCTTACCCTGCAACAAGACTTTGTCATCTACAGTTCACATTCAGTAGTTGCCCTTTTAGGGAATTTGCAAACTCAGCATTTGACAGCAGCCCAACAAAACCTTTGAGATTAATCTTTTGAATAACCCTTGACTGACTTAAGAATTGCACTACCATCAATCCAGCCGATTTCTTAGCTCACCCTCCTTCAATATTGTTGATTCCAGACTGGACTGGACAATAAACTGTGAGGGGTCACATCAGATTGTTTTCTCCTCATTAATGAGAATGTCCAACTTCAGCCAGATCTCTCTGACATCCCAATCTCCAATCCAATCAAGGGCGCTGTTTCAAGGTCTGATACTAACTGTCGGTCAGAAATAGGAGTACCAGATGATGTCAAGAATCCCCTGATACTCCTAAGTTGCCCACAATCATACACAACCCCAAAAGCATATTGGGAATCAGTATACATGTTAGTGCAGAGCCCTGTCCCTGGAATGCAAGCACGAACGAGTGCAAAACGTTCGGCTTGCTGAGCTGAAAAAAGGGCTATCAAAGGCAGCTGACTCTAGGATAGAACCATAGTCATCAACTAGAGCATAACCTGTATGGTGGATAAAGGAATTTCCATCAGCAAACATATTGAGATCAGGATTGGAGATTGGCATGTCAGAGAGATCTGGCCGAACTTTGGACATCCTCATTAATGAGGAGAAAACAATCATCCTCTGGAGTTGTGACAATATTGAAGGAGGGTGAGCTCAGAAATCGGCTGGATTGATGGTAGTGCAATTCTTAAGTCAATCGAGGGTTATTCAAAAGGTTAATCTCAAAGGTTTTGTTGGGCTGCTGTCAAAGGCTGAGTTTGCAAATTCCCTAAAAGGGCAATTACTGAATGTGAACTGTAGATGACAAAGTCTTGTTGCAGGGTAAGGTTCTCTGCTGATTGTAAACGGAGGTAAATGGCAGTTAAAATCGGAGTACAGCGGGGGTGTCCCAAAGCAACAGGGTCAAGCTTAGTAGGAAAATAGGCAACTGCATGATGTTTACCTCGATGGAGTTGAGTAAGTCCTGAAGAGGCACAGTCATCCAAAATGGTAAAGTATAATTGGAAAGGTCTATCATGAAGTGGTCTTCCAAGAGCTGGAGCTATGATAAAGTTTGTTTCAGTTCATTAAAGGTGTGCATTGTTTCTGAGGAAAGGGTGAGTGTACCCTCGTTGGAGGTCTAAGGAGTTAACTTCTTAATGAGGAGAGCTGCGTTGGCAAGCCATTGTCTACTGAAGTTGACCATGCCCAGCCATTGGCGCATTTGCCTCGCGGTAGTTGGGGTTGGGAGGTTGACGATAGGAGTGATGCGGCTCTGTTCCAAAGAGCATGAATCAGCTGATATAATAAAACCCAAGAACTTGACTTGGCATAGTGCGATGGGAACTTTGTGAGGAAACTACACATCCTAAGTGCTTCAAGTGATTGAGGAGAAGGATGACATCGGATGGGTTTGGCTCTTCATCAGTGCTGGCTACAAGGAGGCCGTCCACATAGTGAACTAATGTAGATCCACTTGCTAAGGTCAGACATTTCAATTGTTTCTGTAAGATCTGAGAGAGAAAAAAAGTGTTGGAGAATGAACAAAGCCCTGAGGTAGTCGTAGAGATGTACAGCACGGAAACAGACCCTTCGGTCCAACCCGTCCATGCTGACCAGATATCCCAACCCAATCTAGTCCCACCTGCCAGCACTGGGCCCATATCCCTCCAAACTCTTCCTATTCATATACCCATCCAAATGCCTCTTAAATGTTGCAATTGTACCAGCCTCTACCACTTCCTCTGGCAGCTCATTCCATACACGTACCACCCTCTGGGTGAAAAAGTTGCCCCTTAGGTCTCTTTTATATCTTTCCCCTCTCACCCTAAACCTATGCCCTCTAGTTCTGGACTCCCCCACCCCAGGGAAAAGACTTTGTCTATTTATCCTATCCATGCCCCTCATAATTTTATAAACCTCTAGAAGGTCACCCCTCAGCCTCCGACACTCCAGGGAAAACAGCCCCAGTTTGTTCAGCCTCTCCCTGTAGCTCAAACCCTCCAACCCTGGTAACATCCTTGTAAATCTTTTCTGAACCCTTCCAAGTTTCACAACATCTTTCCGATAGGAAGGAGACCAGAATTGCACGCAATATTCCAACATTGGCCTGGTTAGCTGCTGTCCATTAAAGGTGAAGGGATATAAGCACTGGCTGTTCCCATGAAGAGGCAGTGAGAAAAAGGCATCATCAACAACAACAACATCATATTTAGTAGCTGCAGGTATCGTTGATAAAACATGGAGCTGGGTTTGGAACTAAGGCATGAAGTGATTGTAGAATGGCACCGATAGTTCCTAAATCTTGTACCATCCTGTATTGATCTGGTTTTCCAGGCTCTAGGAGAGCCATAATTGGAGTGTTTTGATCAGAGTGGTGCTGGAAAAGCACAGCAGGTCAGGCAGCATCCGAGGAGCAGGAAAATCGACGTTTCAGGCAAAAGCCCTTCTTCATTCCTGAGTTCCCTCTGACTAGTGCACCTAACACTATGGGGCAATATAGCACGGCCAATTCACCCTAACCTGCACATCTTTGGACTGTAGGAGGAAACCGGGGCACCCAGCGAAAACCCACGCACTCACGGGTAGAGTGTGCAAACTCCACACAGTCGCCTGAGGCTGGAATCGAACCTGGGACCCTGGTGCTGTGGGGCATCAGTGCTACCCACTGAGCCAGCATGCCATTAAAGCAGTAGTGCTCACTATACCTTGATGGTTCAGTGGGTACTGGCCAAATGGATGGCAGAACAACATTCGGCTTCAAAGCGACGTGGATGGGTTCCCAGTCTGTAAGTCCAACATGAGAGGATGTCTCAGCCCATACACCTGGGTTGACCAAGTCCTGACTGTCATGATGCTGAAGTGTAGCATTGCAGGAAGTAGGATTCAAATGGTATAGAACAGTCACTTCCTCCTGAATCGTCTGCAGCATGTAGCAATGTGGGTCAGCGCCTTGGGAACTGCACAGTGAGACAGAGGCATGGTGAGGCAGGTTGACTTTGAGTAATAGGAGGTGCTGATGAGTCCCCGTGCTTCCATAGATGAGAAGGTATTTCAACCAAAATCTGCCGCTCCTTCTAGACCGGTGACAGGGGTCAAAATCCGCACAGTCCATTTGGTTCCAACTCAATCTGTGAAGCAATTTGAGAATTTTATCTTGGCCTGTTCAATCATAAGCAAGAGTAATGTGATGGGTCAGTGGGGCTGGAAGAGCACAGGGATGGATCAGTGGGGCTGGAAGAGCACAGGGATGGATCAGAGGGGGTGGAAGAGCACAGGGATGGATCAGTGGGGCTGGAAGAGAACAGGGATGGATCAGAGGGGGTGGAAGAGCACAGGGGTGGATCAGTGGGGCTGGAAGAGCACAGGGATGGGTCAGTGGGGCTGGAAGAGCACAGGGATGGGTCAGAGGGGCTGGAAGAGCACAGGGGTGGATCAGTGGGGCTGGAAGAGCACAGGGATGGATCAGTGGGGCTGGAAGAGCACGGGGTGGATCAGTGGGGCTGGAAGAGCACGGGGTGGATCAGTGGGGCTGGAAGAGCACGGGGTGGATCAGTGGAGCTGGAAGAGCACAGGGGTGGATCAGTGGAGCTGGAAGAGCACAGGGATGGATCAGTGGGGCTGGAAGAGCACGGGGTGGATCAGTGGGGCTGGAAGAGCACGGGGTGGATCAGTGGGGCTGGAAGAGCACGGGGTGGATCAGTGGAGCTGGAAGAGCACAGGGGTGGATCAGTGGAGCTGGAAGAGCACAGGGATGGATCAGTGGGGCTGGAAGAGCACAGGGAAGGATTAGTGATGCTGGAAGAGCACAGGGATGGGTCAGTGGGGCTGGAAGAGAACAGGGATGGGTCAGAGGGGCTGGAAGGGCACAGGGATGGATCAGTGGGGCTGGAAGAGCACAGGGATGGATCAGTGGGACTGGAAGAGCACAGGGATGGATCAGTGGGGCTGGAAGAGCACAGGGATGGATCAGTGGGACTGGAAGAGCACAGGGGTGGATCAGTGGGACTGGAAGAGCACCGGGATGGGTCAGTGGGGGTGGAAGAGCACAGGGGTGGATCAGAGGGGCTGGAAGGGCACAGGGATGGGTCAGTGGGGCTGGAAGAGCACAGGGATGGATCAGAGGGGCTGGAAGGGCACAGGGATGGGTCAGTGGGGGTGGAAGAGCACAGGGGTGGATCAGTGGGGCTGGAAGAGCACAGGGATGGGTCAGTCGGGCTGGAAACCAGATTCTGGATTAGTGGTGCTGGAAGAGCACAGGGATGGATCAGTGGAGCTGGAAGAGCACAGGGATGGGTCAGTGGGGCTGGAAGAGCACAGGGGTGGATCAGTGGGGCTGGAAACCAGATTCTGGATTAGTGGTGCTGCAAGAGCACAGGGATGGGTCAGTGGGGCTGGAAGAGCACGGCAGTTCAGGCAACATCCAAAGTGCAGTGAAATCGACGTTTCGGACAAAAGCCATTCACCAGGAATACAGGCAGAGAGCCTGAAGCGTGGAGAGATAAGGGCTCACTGCCTTTATTCCTGATGAAGGGCTTTTGCCTGAAACGTCGATTTCGCTGCTCCTCGGATGCTGCCTGAACTGCTATGCTCTTCCAGCCCCACTGATCCAGAATCTGGTTTCCAGCATCTGCAGGCATTGTTTTAACCCCTTGAACAGGAGGGACTTCAACCCATTCCCGGTTATCGGTCTTCACTGTTGTGGTTACAGAGGGCGGCAATAACACCGAGTCTTACTGAGTATGGACAGCATTGAAATTTCCATCTGGATCTCCGGCATAAGATTCATAACATTCTCTAAAAAATCCTCAGCAGTCTGTTCATTTTCCAGAATGTGAGCAAGACCAGGCGGCTTTGCCGATACACCGGGCAGAACAGGGTCTGGTCTCTGTAGCTCCTGGACTACAGCCCGGTCAGGGAAATGGTTAATGGCTTCAACAGAAAGGGCATATTCACAGCAGGTAAAAAGGTTTGCTGGAAGAGAGCCCAAAGGGCTTTTGCATTGCCATCATAAACCTTAATTGTAGTGTTTAGGAGATGGACACATTACTGAGGATGGATATAATGTCAGGGGGATTCTGTGGTGGATAGTGGTGCTAGGGGCAGCCGCTTGTGGGCGCGGTAGTTCCCTCACAGAGTGTCTCATCCTCCCGCTGTCCTTTGTGGAGAAGTTTATGAAGAAAAACACCTTTGACCACAAGTCCATCAGGAAGTGGTCAGCACGTAGTGTCCTTGCGACCCTTCGGGAAAAGGAGAGGGCGGATCCTGTCGAGTGGTTCCCTGAGCAGACTGTCAAAGCAATTTGGCAGAATGCCTCATCGCCAGAACTTTCCAACAAGCACCAAGACATGGCTTGGCTGCTGGTGAGAAGGGCTCTACCTGTGAGATCCTTTATGCATGCCCGGACTCTCAGCCGCACCGCACGCTGCCCTCGAAGAGGCTGGGGGGGCGGGGGGGGGGGGGAACGAGACTGTCACACACCTCCTTCTGGAATGTGCCTAAGCAGAGGAAGTCTGGAAAGGAATGCAGTGGTATTTGTCGAGGTTCGTCCCGAGCAGCGCCGTGACGCGGGACTCCATGCTCTACGGTCTGTTCCCGGGGACGCACACCAAGATGAACATCAACTGCGCCTGGAGGATCATCACCTCGGTGAAGGACGCTCTCTGGGTGGTCCGAAACCTGTTGATCTTCCAGCTGAAGGCGTTGACCCCGACTGAGTGTTGCAGACTGGCACATTCCAAGGTCCAGGAC
The DNA here is from genome assembly GCF_020745735.1 of Hemiscyllium ocellatum. Lineage (NCBI taxonomy): Eukaryota > Metazoa > Chordata > Chondrichthyes > Orectolobiformes > Hemiscylliidae > Hemiscyllium > Hemiscyllium ocellatum. The sequence continues at coordinate 9,974,101 of NC_083427.1, forward strand.
TACGTGTTGAGGGACGCGCTGGAGCTTGGGGCAGCTGCTGCCAAGGCGCGGTGGGGAAAGACCACCGTTTAACATCTGCCTGTCTAAAGAAGAACAGGGGGCCCGCGCAGTCATTTTGGGCTCTGCTGGCACCTCAGCTAAATATATGGGCATATGATTGAAAAATGTACAGACCTGTATATAACAATGATAATTTCTGATCTGTGTATGTAAATGTTGACATATGTATGGCATGACCAACTGTACAGACCCACAAATTATTTTATGATGATTTTACGAATAAAGTATATTTTTGAAGTATATTTTAAAAAACCTCCTGCTTCCTCAGGAGAGGAATTTGGAAACGTTTCTGACCATGACACTTCCTAAAAGATCGGGACGGCCTTAAATCTTTTCTGACGGCGAGTATTGTATGAAACGTGGTGTGTATCCTGCAAAAAGCGAGGAGGAGGAGGAGGAACATTGGGAAGTCGAGGGAGCATTTCCAAGACGCAGGAATGGGCTGTGGGGTGGGGAGGAGGAGGAATGTGAGAATTCAGTGAAACCGCTGGACATTGCAAAGACGGAGCCCAGGCTGGAAGGAAGGGTTTGAAACGGGGTCCGCTTAAACCAAACCACCACCCCATCGGAATGGGAATCAGTCTCCCAGTGTCAAGGTGAAGCCGCCCAGTAAACCGTGTGCTGTGATGTTGTCCCAGGCAGTTTCCCTTTTGTTGCAGTTGCTGGTTTAACCCAGCACCCTCACTCTGGGGGACTTAGACAGATCCCATCGCACCTTTGGCGGTTCATTCAACCCCCCCCCCCCCCATATTCGGTGGCAGCAGGATCACAAAGCGGATTCCTTCTGCCTGTCCCCACAAAACCGGCGCCACAGCCCTGTTAACTCTTTGGTCCCCACTCCCATGTGAGGTTGCCAAAGCAATTGCTGAGGCCCATTAAACCGGTTGATCAGCTTCAGGGCCAGCTCATGCCCGTCCTTCCACCAGCCCAGTGTTTAGCTGAGACCTCACAGCCTTCTCAAGGCAGCAGAGTTTGCAGGAAATCCTTCACCTCATGTCCCTAAGGGTTGAGGATGGATCATCTGTTCTGTCTCTGTCATTCCCCATTTTTCAATCACTTCAGTTTTCTAGCAACTAATTTTTTAAAAAATTACTCACTCATCCACAAACCCTCATTAATTTCACAAACCATTTTCTTAAAAAAGTTTCTTTTATTAAGCAACTTAAGTTTTTTTTATTATTATTAAGTTCCAGCCCTCCTTTCTACCTATTATAAGCAGATCAATCTTAGTCAATACATCTTAACAGCAGCATCCACCGCCTGTGTTTACATTTCGGGGCCTACTCTCTCTGTAATCCGTCAAAAATATCGGATCTACCCCCATCTGAAAATTGCCGAGGATTCAAAGATCGGGAGTTTTTTAAACTTTGGAAAAGCCCGGGAGAAATTGGAGGGTTTTTTTTCAATCTGGAAATTAACAAAGCTCTAAAGATCAGAGGTGAACAATTTTTTCAGAAGCCCTTGTCAGTGACTACAAAAACACCCCTCCCCAAATTTCAGTTACTCTCTTCCTCCCCTCCCCCCCCCCCCCCCCCCCCCCGACCCCTTTTTCTAAAGTCTCCCAGACCCTACCCCCTTACTAAGACCGATCCTTTTGGGTTGGAAAATGAACACCGAGGGGTCAGGTCAGACGCCACTTGAATGAGGGGAAGAACCCAAACACTATAAAATACTCACATCTGGCCGCCGGAATTCCTCAACACTCAATGGGGGAAGGACATTTAACTCTTACAACTGCTGTTCACAATCTGTCCGAGCTAAAACAAGTCACGGCACCAAAATAAATACCTGCAGAGATCCCCTGTGGACATTGCCCTCAGCAATAAGTATCCCGTTTTGGAAACTACTGAGGGGGGAGGGGGGGGGCGGGGATATCTCTCCACCCTGCAGGCTCTCTGCCTTTATTCCTGATGAAGGACTGTTGCCAGAAACGATTTTCCTGCTCCTCGGATGCTGCCTGAACCACTAATCCAGAATGTGGCTTCCAGCATCGTTTTGACCTAGTTGGTTTTAACCCTACTGCGAATCCTCTTGCAAGGCTGCCTGCCTGGAAGAAGTTTTCCTCCTCTCTCTACAAGAATCTCAGGGAGTTCCCTCTCCCACTGCAACTCTATGCTACTTTCTCCCCCCCCCCCCCCCCCCCCCCCACTCTCCCCTAGCTTACCTCTCCACCCCTCAGGCCCTCTGCCTTTATTCCTGATGAAGGGCTCTTCCCCGAAACGTCGATTTCGCTGCTCCCTGACCTGCTGTGCTCTTGCAGCCCCACTAACCCAGTACCAGAGGGAAGGCAGAGTGGCCAGTTCTCTGGCACTGAGCCTGACACTGTGACCCAGATGGGAAGGGGGCCAGAATAGGAAAGGACTGGTGGTAGGGGAATCGACAGGAGATTCTGTGGTCAGGATCGGGATTCCCAGAAGGTATGTTGCCTCCCTGGTGCCAGGGTCCGGGATGTCTCCGATCGGGTGTATAAGGTTAAAGGGGAGGGCGAACAGCCAGAAATCGTGTTACATATTGGCACCAAGGATATAGCCAGGAAAAGGTTCGAGGATATAAAAAGTGATTTCAGGGAGTTAGGATGGAAGCTGCAGAGCAGGGCGAACAGAGTAGTGTTCTCTAGTTTACTACCGGTGCCACAAGATAGCGAGGCGAGGAACAGGGATTGGGCACAGCTTAACACATGGCTGCACAGCTGGTGTAGGAGGGAGGGCTTCAGATATGTAGATAATTGGGATGCCTTCTGGGGAAGGTGGGACCAATACAAGAAGGATGGGTTCATCTGAACTGGAAGGGGACCAATGTCCTGGGTGGAAGGTTTGCTCGAATAGTTCGAGAGGGTTTAAACCAGTATGGCAGTGGTGTGGGAACCTGAGCTGTATACCGGAGGTGAGGGTTGATGCAGATGAGGCAATAGCAAGAGGCAGATCAGCTAGTGGGAAGGATTTTCCTGGGAAGGAACCAAGGGATCAGTTACAGTGTGTTTGCTTTAACGCAAGGAGTATCAGGAATAAAAGTGATGAGCTTAGAGCATGGATCAATACCGGGTGCTATGATGTTCAGGCCATAACAGAGACATGGGTTTCTCAGGGGCAGGAATGGTTGCTGAATGTTCCAGGGTTTAGAGCATTTAAAAATAAAAGGAAGGGGGGGGGAAAGAGGAGGGGGTGTAGCACTACTAATCAGAGAGGGTATCACAGCTACAGAAACTTCCATTGTCGAGGAGGGTCTGCCTACCGAGTCAGTATGGGTGGAAATTAGGAACAGCAAGGGAGCAGTCACCTCATTAGGGGGTTACTACAGGCCCCCCCAATAGCAGCAGGGAGATGGAAGAAAGCATAGGTCGGCAGATTTTGGAAAAGTGTGGACGTAGTAGGGTTGTTGTAATGGGTGACTTTAACTTTCCCAATATTGGTTGGAACCTCCTTCGAGCAGAAGATTTGAATGGAGCTGTTTTTGTAAGGTGTGTTCAGGAGGGTTTCCTAACTCAGTACGTTGACAGGCCGACGAGGGGAGAGGCCATTCTAGACTTGGTGCTCGGAAACGAGCCGGGGCAGATCTTGTGTTGGGAAAGCATTTTGGTGATAGTGACCACAACTGCCTCACATTCTACATAGCTATGGAGAAGGAGAGGATTAGGCAAAATGGGAGGATATTTAACTGGGGAAGAGGAAACTATGATGCAATGAGACATGAGTTAGGAAGCATGGATTGGGAGAAATTGTTCCATGGTAAAGGCACGATAGACATGTGGAGACTGTTTAAGGAACAGTTGTTGCAAGTGATGAATAAATGTGTCTCTCTGAGACAGGCAAGAAGGGGTAAGATAAAGGAACCTTGGATGACGAGAGCGGTGGAGCTTCTCGCCAAAAGGAAGAAGGCAGCTTACATAAGGTGGAGGAAGCTAGGGTCAAGCTCAGCTCTAGGGGATTACAGACAAGCGAGGAAGGAGCTTAAAAATGGCCTGAGGAGAGCCAGGAGGAGACACGAGAAAGGCTTGGCAGAACGGATTAGGGAGAACACAAAGGCATTTTACACTTATGTGAGGAATAAGAGAGTAAGTGTGGAGGAACAGAGGGATCTTGGTGTGCAGGTACATAGATCCCTTAAAATGGCCACCCAAGTGGACAGGTTTGTTAAGAAAGCATGTGCTGTTTTGGCTTTCATTAACAGGGGGATTGAGTTTAAGAACCATGAGATCTTGTTGCAGCTCCATAAAACTTGGTTAGACCGCACTTGGAATACTGTGTCCAGTTCTGGTCGCCCTTTTACAGGAAAGAAGTGGATGCTTTGGAGAGGGTTCAGAGGAGGTTTACCAGGATGCTGTCTGGAATGGAGGGTTTATCTTATGAAGAGAGGTTGACTGAGCTCGGACATTTCTCATTGGAAAAAAGAAGGAAGAGAGGGGACCTAACTGAGGAATACAAGATAATGAGAGGCATAGATAGAGTCGATAGCCAGAGACTATTTCCCAGGGCAGAAATTGTTAACATGAGGGGTCATAGTTTTAACCTGTTTGGAGGAAAGTATAGAGGGGATGTCAGAGGTGGGTTCTTTACACAGGGAGTTGTGAGAGCATGGAATGCATTGCCAGCAGCACTTGTGGAAGAGAGAGGTCATTGGGGACATTTAAGAGACTGCTGGACATGCATATGGTCACAGACATTTGAGGGTTCATACATTAGGTTTACCTTACATGAGGATCAGTGGTCGGCACAACATGGTGGGCTGAAGGGCCTGTTCTGTGCTGTACTGTTCTATGTTCTAACCCCTCCAACGTGGCCTCTTGGTTTGAGATCGTTCAAAAGAATCAACGGAATGCAGTCTGTACAAAGCAAGGGTCGAGTTTATTGAATTAAGGAACCTTGATGCAATTCTGTCCATCAACTCAGAGGTTAAAGCTTCTGTGTTCCATGGTGAAGTTGCACAATTACATTTGAAAATTACACATTATTTATATGTTTTTTAAAAGACGGAACAGCCTTAATTACAGGAAAAGACCAATCAACCGTAATATGTTTGCATGATTGACAACAGGCTAATCCAATGATATTCCCTGGGGAATGAGTCTTAATTCCGTAAATGCCATATATCAGTTCAAGGTGAGTTGGACTGGCCAATTAATGTGTCAGTACTCATTTTATACAAACTCTACTGTCCTCTTATCTTTGGATTTCAGCTTAATCCTGCAAAATCAGTACTACTTCAATCATTATTCTCAGCCACGTTGTGTTATTTTAAATTGAAAAGCCATTTATGGTTAGTAAAACTCTACATGCTGGGGGCTCCTGACAATAACCAAAATTCAAATCTTAGATCCTCATGGGAACTCGTCTTTCAGGTTACACTGTAGTTGATGACTATGGCTCTATCCCAGAGTCTGCAGCCTTTGATAGTCCTTTTTTCAGCTCAGAAGTCGAACATTTTGCACTCATTCGTGCTTGTATACTAGGGACAGCGCTCCACACTAACACTTAAACTGATACCCGATATGCTTCTGGGGTTGTGTATGATTTGGGGAAACATTGGGGTAACAGGGGGTTCTTGACATCATCTGGTACCCCCACTTCTCACCGACAGTTAGCATCAGACCTTTCAACCAGGCTCCTGCTCCCAAAGCAGGAATCGGTTCTAACGTGTACTGCTCATGGAAAAGGCCAAAACTCGGTTGATGTTGGCAACCGTGCTGTTGGATATGGCCGACTGTGCCTAAAATGGAGAGTCAGACTGAAAGCTCTGACAAGAGTAAGTCTACCTCCGATAAACAGATGCCAACCATTCAAGATGTGGTTACCTTACAGAGGGACGCCTCGGAATCCGAAAGGCAGTGGGGGTCCACAGCTGGTTGCTTTTGTAATCCAGTGTAAAAACTTATTGGGTGGCACGGTGGCACAGTGGTTAGCACTGCTGCCTCACAGCGCCAGGGACCCGGGTTCAATTCCCACCTCAGGCGACTGACTGTGTGAAGTTTGCACGTTCTCCCCGTGTCTGCGTGGGTTTCCTCCGGGTGCTCCGGTTTCCTCCCACAGTCCAAAGATGTGCGGGTCAGGTGAATTGGCCATGCTAAATTGCCCGTAGCGTTAGGTAAGGGGTAAATGTAGGGGTATGGGTGGGTTGCGCTTCGGTGGGTCGGTGTGGACTTGTTGGGCCGAAGTGCCCGTTTCCACACTGTAAGTAATCTAATCTAATCTAATCTAAACTATGGACCACTCCAGCCGGACAGGTTTGTATGTCTGATCAACTTATTCAGAATGCTGCTCACTCAGTGTCTGACTAATAGAGTCATAGAGATGTACAGCACGGAAACAGACCCTTCGGTCCAACCCGTCCATGCCGACCAGATATCCGCAACCCAATCTCGTCCCACCTGCCAGCACCCGGCCCATATCCCTCCCAACCCTTCCTAGTCATATACCCAACCAAATGCCTCTTAAATGTTGCAATTGTACCAGCCTCCACCACTTCCTCTGGCAGCTCATTCCACACACGCACCACCCTCTGTGTGGAAAAGTTGGCCCTTAGGTCCCTTTTATATCTTTCCCCTCTAGTTCTGGACTCCCCCACCCCAGGGAAAGACTTTGTCTATTTACCCTATCCATGCCCCTCATGATTTTATAAACCTCTAAAAGGTCACCCCTCAGCCTCCAACACTCCAGGGAAAACAGCCCCAGCCTGTTCAGCCTCTCCCTGTAGCTCAAACCCTCCAACCCTGGCAACATCCTTGTAAATCTTTTCTGAACCCTTTCAAGTTTCACAACATCTTTACGATAGGAAGGAGACCAGAATTGCAGGCAATATTCCAACAGTGGCCTGACCAATGTCCTGTACAGCCGCAACATGACCTCCCCACTCCTGTACTCAATACTCTGACCAATAAAGGAAAGCATACCAAACGCCGCCTTCACTATCCTATCTACCTGCGACTCCACTTTCCAGGAGCTATGAACCTGCACTCCAAGGTCTCTTTGTTCAGCAACACTCCCTAGGACCTTACCATTAAGTGTATAAGATTTTCTTTCCCAAAATACAGCACCTCACATTTATCTGATTTAAACTCCATCTGCCACTTCTCAGCCCATTGGCCCATCTGGTCCAGATCCTGTTGTAATCTGAGGTACCCTCTTCGCTACCCACTACACCTCCAATTTTGGTGTCATCTGCAAACTTACTAACTGTACCTCTTATTGCTTTTGAATACCTGGTGGCATCCACGCCTCCAGCAGATGGCTCAACAACTAGGTGATGGGTGTCTCATTTGTCAGGGACACAATCCTGGAAAAGATATTCTTTGCCCTCCGGGTCAGATACCCCTCCCTGAGGAACCTTTTCAAACTCTTCAACTCGACTTTTTTGAATTAGAAAAGGGTCAAAATTATAAGTATGTTATAGTTCTTGTTGACGTTTTCTCTAAATGGGGCGGCACGGTGGCTCAGTGGTTAGCACTGCTGCCTTACAGCATCACAGACCTGGGTTTAATCCCAGCCTCGGGGGTGACTGTTTGCGTGGGTTTCCTCCGGGTGCTCTGGTCTCCTCCCATAAGCCATGGATCTGCAGGTTAGGGTGGATTGTCTATGCTAAACAACACCGTAGTGTTAGGTGCATTGGTCAGGGTGGATAACTTTGTGGGCAGCACAGTGGTTAGCACTGCTGCCTCACAGCGCCAGAGACTCGGGTTCAGTTCCCACCTCAGGCCACTGTCTGTGTGGAGTTTGCACATTCTCCCTGTGTCTGTGTGGGTTTTCTCCGGGTGCTCCAGTTTCCTCCCATAGTCCAAAGATGTGCAGGTCAGGGTGGATTGGCAATTTAGCATGGCCCATAGTGTTAGGTGAAGGGGAATGGTCTGGATGGGCTACTCTTCAGAGGGTCAGTGTGGACTTGTTGGGCCGAAGGGCCTGTTTCCACACTAAGTAATCTAATCTAAATCTTATCCTACTGCAAAAACTGTTGGAAGTAAGCAGATTATTCCCTTCATTGGTATTCCCCCTGTGTCTGTCTTCAGGTAATGGTCCTCATTTTATCGGTGATATAAATGAGGAACTGTGCCCTCAGTTTGGCATCAGACATCACCTTCACTGTGCGTATCACCTGCAGGCCGCAGGCCTTGTGGAAGGCTGTAACTGAACTCTGAAAACTAAATGTGCCAAATTAACTTCGGAGACAGGCCCTTCCTGGGCTAAATGATTGCCCCTGGCTCGGTTTCACCTGCACTGCACCCCAGCTGGAAAGACCCATTTATCCCTCGCCGAAATAATTAATGGCTGAGCCTTGGAACGACATCACTGTCCCGGTCCACTTCCACCATATGGGGGATGACATGACTTCCTATGTACCTTCCCTGACTAAACTTTTGTGAGGATTTCATTCTCGAGTGCGTACATCTTATAGAAAACTCCACTCCTTTGAAAGAGTTCACAATATTAAGCCAGGATTCTTTGTCTTTGTCAAAACTTGGATGCGGCGGGGCCTATAATTCCAATGGGAATGGCCCCATCAGGTCCCCCTCAGCACCCCAACTGCTGGCAGGGAGATCTGCATGGATTTACACCTGTCATTGTAATGTCATTGGAGATGTATCTCAGTAGGGGAGGGAACGACAGATCTGCTGGAGATGATGAGAGTTAATCGGAAGATGAAGATAGTCAGACTGTAAGAAAGCAGAGAAAGAAATCGGAGCCAGGCTATTAGGTCATAGCCTCCTTTTTGAATTGTAATTTTCTTTCTGTATGAGATATTTTACACCTTGCTACAGAAATGACGAGGGCAGAAGTGGGGAACCATTTCATGTTGGAAGGCGTTATGTTAGTTGTAATCTAATAAGGCCGCATCCAGGAAACTTCAATTAGATATTCTTCAAAGTTCACATTTTGTAAAAATCTAACTACTACGCACTAAGAAAAAGAAAAAAAATGTTAATTCTAAAGTTAATGACTTTGTTGAGACTGCTTTTTGTAGCAATCATGAGTATAGCAGGTGTCGAAATAGCCCTGATGACTTAACAATTTCTTTTAAATTGTGGCGGTCAGTCTGTGAGGATTACTTCGTTGAACTTTCTCTGGTATCTTAAATACATTCATTTTATGATTAAAATAAAAATAATAAAAGGACAAAAAAAATTAACAAAAAAATAAAAGATTTGTTCAGCAAAATTTGGATTCATTCAAAAGGCCACACCCAATGCCCTGGAAGGCCGCAGGTTCCCCACCCCTGGATTAGGGGATTAGAACCACTTCCATCCTCATATGTGGACTTGCCTTGGCCAGCATTAGTACACAAGAGGGGACCATCTATCGGTGTGATCCTGAACATCAAGACACTGCCTACCACCTCTGCCAGGGCAATGTTCTTGTATGCCAAGAGACGGATGAATGGAACATGACCCAAGAGGAAGGTCTACGAGACCAAGCAGCCCATTTACAGAACATCTCCCAATGGTCTTTGCCTTGTCAAGGTGGGATGTGTCAATTTGATTTCAGTTACACTCTGGGTAACCCTGGGAAGCCTTGTCCTCATTCAAATAGATCACGTAGTCAAAGAGACAAAGGGAGGTTATTCTCCTTCACTAACAATCTGGTTTTTAGAAACCCATAATCAAATATTTGGAGAGTTATGAAGTAGCTTGTTGCTCTCCTATTTTGAAGGGAGACTCCTTTTTTCCTTCCAAACCCTAAGGTGGGGGTATGGAATAGTACTAAAGTATCTGCAGGCTGTCATCTCTTTGTTATTACCTATCCCCACCTGCTGCTTGCTCATAGACTTTCTCCAATAAATCCACATTATCCTACCCAAATCACTACAATGGTAACGGGTGGGGGTGCGCTGATGTAAGAGTGCCTAGCTTTCCCCCCCCTGTGCTATGATTAAGTGTCTTAGTCGTCACTGCTTCTCTGTAGGCCCTTCCATCTCATGCGTGTGCCTTAGGGAGGAATGTGTCTCTATCACCACCGGAATTCAAACCCCTATGTGAAGACGATGACAACACCCAGCTTCGTTATGACACCCCTAACGGCACTAATATTTTCCCCGTTACTGGATGGGTAGAACCATTCTGGGTGGTCAACCACGTCTCTTGTCAAGAGACCCATCCTGTTCCATTAGCTGATTTTCACCCTCAGTGCCCAGGCCCACACTATATAAGCATGGACTATCCCACATACTCCAGGAAGTCACAAGGGTAGGTCTGCTTCTTACTGGGAAGGACCCTGCATTATCTGTACTAAACCGGGACAATATTTTTCCAGTTATATATAAAGGCATCTAACTACCTTGTACTGAATACAGGAAGTACTCCCCGAGCTGTAGGAACTCTTTCCAACTCGTGTTCCCTACCTGGCAACGAGATCTAACTCCCCTTTGGTCATTCTGTGACCACATGATAAAGGCAGGGATCAAGTTATTCCCATTTAATGCCAGCGAAAGACAGCCGGACATCCCCTTCCTCCGAAGGGGAACCGAGGGCAGCCTTCGGTGCAGAATAGAAGGATCCAAAGGCCATATCAAGGAGTAAGACTCCCTCATTGGTACATGCAGCTCTTAGTGTTCTTTCAGCAGGAGGGTCTTCAGGAGTCATTAGTCATCACAACCGTCATTCTCTCATTTGCGGACTCACGATTTTGGGAAATGGGACAACTGCTGCTTTAATAGAAGTTAGGGACATGCTGTCAGAATAGCGCCTATTCACCCAACAAAACCGCTGTGCCCTCGGTTAGATACCTGCGAAGGAAGGTGGAGGTTGTGCTATAGTTACAGGACAAGGCATCATGGGGTGGGGTGGAGGGTAGGGAAAGGGTCACTGATCTTATCGAAAAGATTAGTCGACATAAAAGATAACACCCACCAAATGACCGAAGGTGCGGGATGGGGAGATTGGGGTGTTGGCTCATGGAATGACTGGCTAATTGACGTGGCTGTGTATGCTGCTATTGTTTTAACTGGTCTTTTTCTTGGCATTGCTATAGTTGTGTGTATTATTGCTATAATATTGACAATATCGGTTCCACCTGGAGAATAATTCTTCTCCACTTGTTGGAAGGGGGAGGAAACCCCACTGGCTGCCCTCGGTTCCCCTTCGGAGGAAGGGGATGTCCAGCTGTCTTTCGCTGGCATCGAATGGGAATAACTTGATCCCTGCCTTTATCATGTGGTCACAGAATGACCAAAGAGGGGGAAATGAGGATCTAAAATTTGAATTTAGGTTATTATTAGAAGCAACAAGTGTATGTAGATTTTTTTACTAACCACAAAATGGCTTGTCAATTTAAAAGAATCCTATAAATGGCTGAGAATAGTGATTGAAGCCTGTGAACCGGTCCTGCTGATATGCAGTATGAAGCTAAAATCCGGGGACAATGGAGGTTTTTATAAAGTGGATACCGACACATTAATAGGCCGGCCGGACTAACTTTGAACTGCTGTCATGACGACGATTGACGGAATTAAGACTTCTTTCCCAGGGAATATCATTGGAAAAACCTGCTGTCAAACATGTCGCCGTATTGTGTGAGATTGGACTTGTCCTGTAAAATGGGCTGTATTGTCTCTTTAAAACAAATGTAAATAATGTGTGATTTTCAAATGTTCGTGGCGCCATTTCTCGGTGGAACACAGAAGCTTTGACCTCCGTGCTGCTGGACAGAACTGTGTCAAACGTTAACAAAGTAATGACTCTTGCTTTGTACGGACCACATTGCTCGTCAGAAGAGCCTCACAGTTCGAGATCGGTCAAAAGAATGGAGCAGAATGTGGTCTGGTAAAGCAAGGGGACCAGCTTCATAGATCAAGGCAGAATAGTCCAGCATCATGGAGGTTAAAAGCTTGTGTGTTCTGTGGGGAAATGGCACCATCACATTCAAAAACTACACATTATTTATATGTTTTCTTAACAGAGAGTACAGCCTTAATTACAGGAAAAGACCAAATCACACATAATAAGGTGACAAGGCCCTAATATAAAGATGGAGTTGGTTCGGGGAGTCTAGGTGGGCTGTTTTGGCTGCTGTAACTGCAGAGGGCGGGAGGCAGTTTTATAGCATGGAACTATACTGGACATGAATGGCATTTCCATCCCAAGCCCGATCGCCGGAATAGGACTCATAACATTCTCTAAAACGTCCCATAAAGTCCTCAGCAGCCTCCTGCACACGTGTAAGGTCAGGAGGCATCGCCAGTGCAGGAGATGCAGCAGCCAGGATGTTATCCTGTGGCTGTTGTTGCTGGCCTCCAGCATTAGCAAAGGCAGACACATTACCACCGTCCGTGTGGTCAATGAAACGGGCGGACTCAGAGCCGGTAAGCGCTTGCTGAGGAAGGGCCCAGAGATCCTGGGCATCGCCACCATAAACTTTATAATAAAAAAAACTCAGCAAACTACCGTGGCACCTTCTGGTGGCCCGGTGCATTACTGAGGATGGGTATAATGTCATGGGCAATAAAGGTGGATAGTGGTGTCAGGGGCAGCCGCTTGTGGGCTCGGTAGTTCCCTCACAGGGGACATTCCTAAGGTTAGATTAGATTAGACTTACAGTGTGGAAACAGGCCCTTCGGCCCAACAAGTCCACACCGACCCACCGAAGCGCAACCCACCCATACCCCTACACTTACTCCTTACCTAACACTACGGGCAATTTAGCATGGCCAATTCACCTGACCCGCACATCTTTGTGACTGTGGGAGGAAACCGGAGCACCCGGAGGAAACCCACGCAGACACGGGGAGAACGTGCAAACTCCACACAGTCAGTCGCCTGAGGCGGGAATTGAACCCGGGTCTCATCCTCCTCCTTCCTCAGGAGAGGAATGTAAAGGGGTTTCTATTTGCAGCACGGGTTACCTGTGCTGTTTCAGTCTTGGCTGGCTGCCGGGGGGGGGGGGAAAGCAACAGGGTCAGGGAATGGGGGAAGGAGGGAAGGGGGAAGGAGGGAAGGAGGGGAAGAGGGAAGGAGGGAAGGGGAGGAGTGGAGGGGAGGAGTTGTTTACTAGCCCAGAGTGGCTTCTCCCTCGGTTTGTGTTGGTGTTTTGCTCGGGCACATTCATTTTTGCGGACTCCGATAGATTTACAGCACCATCAGCTGTTAGTTCAATTCCCAAATGTAGTGGGATTATCCTGCCAGGAGCACAGACCGGACTGTTCATGGGCTTTCGCCACAATATTGTCTCCACGGTCTCATTAGTTCCTTTGCCCAGGAATTCATGGCCCTTTCCCAAACCACCTGCTGGGCTGGGATTTGATCAGTTGCATAGTTTGAGGGCCACCCAGTGGTTTCTGTCCATCACCCAGTGCTTCACTTAAAGGTGACAGAGAGTTTTCGAAAGGCTTGGGAGTTTTCCGGGAACCTCACTAACGGTGAGGTCAGACGTTCCACCTTCTCCCCGTCCTCAAACCCACTTCCTCATCTCACAGAACAAACCCTGGACCACTTTCAATAATACCAATCCGGCCGTGTCGGACTCTCTCAGCTCAGGGACTCACACCTCTCTCTCTCTCTCTCTCTGTGTTGTCAGAGCTGGGTCACAGGTCTGTCCGAACAGGCCACTCTCCCCCTTCCCTTCATATCGGGGTCTCTTCACCCACCCCCTGCCAAGGCCGGACCTTCCCGGCTGGACAAGAAAATAGACACAGTGAGGGGTCAGACCAGACACAGTGAGGGTCAATGCTGAGGGAGTGCCGCACTGTCGGAGGGTCAGTGCTGAGGGAGTGTCGCACTGTCACAGGGTCAGTGCTGAGGGAGTGGGCACTGTCGGAGGGTCAGTGCTGAGGAAGCGGGCACTGTCGGAGGGTCAGTGTTGAGGGAGTGCCGCACTGTCGGAGGGCCAGTGCTGAGGGAGGGCCGCACTGTCGGAGGGTCAGTGCTGAGGGAGTGGGCACTGTCGGAGGGTCAGTGCTGAGGGAGTGGGCACTGTCGGAGGGTCAGTGCTGAGGGAGTGCCGTACTGTCAGAGGGTCAGTGCTGAGTGAGTGGGCGCTGAGGGAGGGCCGCACTGTCAGAGGGTCAGTGCTGAGTGAGTGGGCGCTGAGGGAGGGCCGCACTGTCAGAGGGTCAGTGCTGAGGGAGTGCCGCACTGTCGGAGGGCCAGTGCTGAGGGAGGGCCGCACTGTCGGAGGGTCAGTGCTGAGGGAGGGCCGCACTGTCGGAGGGTCAGTGCTGAGGGAGTGGGCACTGTCGGAGGGTCAGTGCTGAGGGAGTGGGCACTGTCGGAGGGTCAGTGCTGAGGGAGCAGGCACTGTCACAGGGTCAGTGCTGAGGGAGCGCCGCACTGTCACAGGGTCAGAGCTGAGGGAGCGGGCACTGTGGGAGGGTCAGTGCTGAGGGAGTGGGCGCTGTCACAGGGTCAGTGCGGGGGGAGTGCCGCACTGTCGGAGGGTCAGCACTGAGGGAGTGCCGCACTGTCGGAGGGTCAGTGCTGAGGGAGGGCCGCACTGTCGGAGGGTCAGTGCTGAGGGAGTGGGCACTGTCAGAGAGTCAGTGCTGAGGGAGTGGGCACTGTCGGAGGGTCAGTACTGAGGGAGTGCCGCACTGTCGGATGGTCAGTGCTGAGGGAGCGGGCACTGTCAGAGGGTCAGTGCTGAGGGAGTGGGCACTGTCGGAGGGTCAGTGCTGAGGGAGTGCCGTACTGTCAGAGGGTCAGTGCTGAGTGAGTGGGCGCTGAGGGAGGGCCGCACTGTCAGAGGGTCAGTGCTGAGGGAGTGCCGCACTGTCGGAGGGCCAGTGCTGAGGGAGGGCCGCACTGTCGGAGGGTCAGTGCTGAGGGAGTGGGCACTGTCGGAGGGTCAGTGCTGAGGGAGTGCCGTACTGTCAGAGGGTCAGTGCTGAGTGAGTGGGCGCTGAGGGAGGGCCGCACTGTCAGAGGGTCAGTGCTGAGGGAGTGCCGCACTGTCGGAGGGCCAGTGCTGAGGGAGGGCCGCACTGTCGGAGGGTCAGTGCTGAGGGAGTGGGCGCTGAGGGAGGGCTGCACTGTCGGAGGGTCAGTGCTGAGGGAGTGCCGCACTGTCAGAGGGTCAGCGCTGAGGGAGTGTGAGGATGGAGGGAGTGTGCGGACGGAGGGAGTGTGAGGACAGAGGGAGTGTGAGGACGGAGGGAGAGCGAGGACGGAGGGAGAGTGAGGATGGAGGGAGTGTGAGGACGGAGGGAGAGTGAGGACGGAGGGAGTGTGAGGACAGAGGGAGTGTGAGGACAGAGGGAGTGTGAGGACGGAGGGAGAGCGAGGACGGAGGGAGAGTGAGGATGGAGGGAGTGTGAGGACGGAGGGAGAGTGAGGACGGAGGGAGTGTGAGGACGGAGGGAGAGCAAGGACGGAGGGAGAGTGAGGATGGAGGGAGTGTGAGGATGGAGGGAGAGTGAGGATGGAGGGAGTGTGAGGACGGAGGGAGAGTGAGGACGGATGGGCCCGGAGGGAACCCTCACAGACTCATGGGGAGAATGTGCCATTTCCACACAGTCACTGATGGAATCCTGTCGGGAATGCTGGGAGTGACCCATAGCTGGGTCACTGATGGAATCCCGTCGGGAATGCTGGTGCCACTGCAAGTTGCAGGATAATGGGTGGGTTGCTCTTCGGAGGGTCGGTGTGGACTTGTTGGGCCAAAGGGCCTGTCTCCACGCTGTAGGGAATCTAAAAGAAAATGTGGAGCTCCGACCGCACTCGAGGCAGGAGAATGTTCTCTCCCCAGGGACCCACCAGTGGGAGGAGTGGGCAAAACCCTTCCCTCACTCCCCTCAAGGACCATAGACATTAACCACATCCACTATAGGTATTAAGATCCTTGAGTATTGATGATTTGGAAATGCTGGGGTTGGACTGGGGTGGACAACGTTAACAATCACACAACACCAGGTTAGAGTCCAACAGGTTTAGTTGGAAGCACTAGCTTTCGGAGCGACGCTCCTTCATCAGATGGTTGTGGAGTATGAGATCGGAGGACACGGTCACGAAAGAAGGGAAACTATCACGGTATTTGAACAAATGAAAGACTCAACAAATAATCAAGGTCTTTTTCAGTGTATAATTTCAGTTACATCACACTGTAAACTTTTGCTATAAATTCTGTGTCTTACAACTGTGCCCTCCACAACCGCCTGATGAAGGAGCGTCGCTCCGAAAGCTAGTGTGCTTCCAAATAAACCTGTTGGACTCTAACCTGGTGTTGTGTGATTTTTACCATTGACCATCAATATTAAGAACAGCACCCCATAGGTATTAAGGATAGCCCAAGAACTTTGCTGCAAGTGTTGATTTTCATGTGCAAGGATTTAAGAATATGCCAGTACGTTGAAAAACTTTGCTGGAAGTGTCAATTTCACTGTGCAAAGGTGCTATCATGCTAAGCTCGGCAGTCAGGTTACTTCTTCCTCAGAGTTTAAGAGCATGCCAGTATTTTGGAGAACTGTTTGCAAACTGTTGCTAGAAATGTTGATTTCAATATGCAAAGGCCTTTATCTCACTGAGTTATACAATTGACTGACATCTGAAACTGACTGTAGAAACATGCCAGCACACTGGAAGCATTGGTTGGAAAGTGGAAATCCTCTTTTCCCAAGCCCCCTGTTGTGCACTTTCACATCATCAAGGGCAGGATTGAAGAGCGTGCCAGCATTTCTGAAAACGTTGCTACAAGTACTGATTGAAATCGGCAATGATGTTCTTCTTTCCCCCACTGATTTGTGGACTTTTGCATCATCCCCCAGCAGCTTTTGGATAATGTTGCTACAAATATTGGTTTGAATGTAGAGATGTGTACATCTCACCGAGTTATGCAATTTGGAAATATCTAAAACAGCTTGCAAGTAAATGCCATTATTCTGTGAACTAGAAATGTTGATTTCACTGTGCCACAGTGCTTATTTTACTGAGTGTTATGAAGATGCGGGTGTATTGCACCTTTAAGAGAGTTGAAGGACTTAGAGAGGCACACAATGTAACATTTGGTCTAGCAGATAGCAGTACCTGGGCCAATCAGTTTAAATTAAGATACTAACCACCAATCAAGTTTGAATTTGATATTTTGACAATATTAAGACCAATGACACAATCTGATTCTTGGGGGGGTGGGGGTGGGGAGAGGGGGGGTATAAGGCCAGAGAAAATTGAACAGTTGGGAGAAGAACTGCCAAGTCACTAGCATGTACAGAGTGCCTGAAAAATAGCTCTCTTATAGGTACCTTTATCTATCAATGACCTGTGTAATATAAACCCTAGGAAGAAGGAAAGATGGAGGAAAATACAAATAGAAGAACCAATAACTGGCTGGTTTTGAAATTTGATTTTTTTGGGTAAATTTTAATAGGGGTTTTTTTTATCAGACCAGTATTATAGAGGGGAAAGTAAATGATGGGTTAGAGGAAGGAGTTGTAAATAAGTGTTAATTATCTATTCTCTGTTAGACTTAAAAAAAATAAAATTGCTACTTTTTACTTGACATAATGACTGTTGGAACTAATTTTTGGCCTCTCGGACATTCACAGATTCCCACATGAGGTCTATCATTCCCGTGTTTCTGTGTTTAAATTAGTGGGGGTTACTCCGTGCCGTAACACCAAGTCATACACTTTCTCAATAGCTGTAACAGATTTTACAAATGTACCAGCACTTTGGAAAAGGTGGTTGAAAGAATCTGGCAGCATTTTGCAAAGCCTTGCTAGAAATGTTGATTTTAATGTGCCAGGGCCCTTATCTCACCGATTTGTATCCTGTGGTAGAACTACACATGAAGCAAATGGCAACACTTTGGAGATGTTTGTAAGAAACTGTGGTTTTGACCTTCAGCATTTGTTATCTGCCTGATGATGCGGTGTTAGATCATCGACAAAAGAACTGCTATGGCAACAACTTGGAAACATTTGTCAGAAATGTTGATTTTAATTTGCAAACTCGCGTATTTCACCGAGGTAGGCAGCATGTTGGTAACATCTACAACCAGTTTTAAGAACATTTTTGAGAAATGTTCGAAATCACACACATCAGGTGATAGTCCAACAGGATTTTTTGGAAGCACTAGCTTTCGGAGCGTTGCTCCTTCATCAGGAAGAGGCAGAGCTTTGAAAGCTAGTGTGCTTCCAAATAAACCTGTCGGACTCTAACCTGGCGTTGTGTGATTTTTAACTTTGTCCACCCCAGTCCAACACTGGCTCCTCCACATCATGGAAAGCAGTGTTGATTCTGTTATGCAGATTTGCTGATCATTCCAGTTGATGCACCGTTGTATCATCTTCAGCAGACTTTAAGAAAATGGAGACCAATGCTTTGGAGAAGTTTGCTAAACAAAAAAAAAGTGTGGTTTTGTTGTTCTGATCTTTCCAGTGAATGCTCCACACTCAAAAAACAAACTACCACGGTGATCTTAAATTGGGATCCAGTGGGGACTGCAGATTCTGGAGGTCAGAGTCGAGAGTGGGGTGCTGGAAAAGCACAGCAGGTCAGGCAGCAGCCGAGGAGCAGGAGAATTGGGCATAAGCCCTTCATCAGGGTGCTGCCTGAGTGGTGGCGCTTTTCCAGCACCGCACCTTTGGCCCCTGACCTTTAAATGGCTGCACTCTTGCTGTCATTCTCCTTCCCCAGCCCAGCCCTGAATGTACCTGCATTCCTTCATTGTGCCAGCCAGCACACTCTCCTATTCCCTTTTCGCTCTCTGAATCTTCCCTTTACACCGACTCTTGCGTGTTCTACGCTCCTTTCGAGTTGCTGCTGGTTTTGAAGTTGGTCACATTGACCTCCCAGTTTCCCTATGACGCTGACTGGATTTATACTCTCAGCAGGCACTGGGATGAGATTTGAAGCCCCCCCCCCCCATCTCAGAGGGTTCGCCTGCACCACAGTGCTAGGGGTTCCCCACCTGCCTGGGGAGACAGAGGAATTCCCTGTCGTTTTTATTTTTCCAAACTTTATCCCCTACCAATTATCCGGGTTAAATACCATCTGCCCCACTGATCTGTCTGTGCTCTCCTGTCACTGAACCCTATTTCCTGTCTCACTGTCAACCGCACAGCCCAGCTTTGTGTCATCTGCAAACTCTGCTCTTCACCATCTCCAGGTCGGCATTGTGCTGATCTTCCTGACTGCGGGGTGGTACTTACAAGCAAAGAGGTTCAGATGCTTTGGCGACACGGTGGCACAGTGGTTAGCACTGCTGCCTCACAGCGCCAGGGACCCAGGTTCGATCCCAACCTCGGGAGCGACTGTGTGGAGTTTACACATTCGCCCAGTGTCTGTGTGGGGTTTCCTCCGGGTGCTTCGGTTTCCGTCCACAGTCCAAAGATGTGCAGGTTAGGGTGGATTGGCCGTGCTATCTTGCCCATAGTGTTCGGTGCATTAGCCAGAGGGAAATAGGTCTGGGTGGGTTACTCTTCAGAGGATCAGTGTGGCCTGTTAGACTGTTTCCACACTGTAGGGAATCTAATCTGAGCAGCAGCCCCCCCAGCCACAATATATTATATAGTGCAGTACTGTCACCAAATTCAACTCCTTCTCCACAAGACATGCCAACAACCTGAGGACTGCTGTTCTCAAACGTTTATTGCGTGCACTTTCCCATTTCCAATCCGTGTGTGTGATGGAAGTGTGTCCAGCTCTCCCTGACTGGCTGCCTTGCTCGTCAGTGGGATGACTGACACTTCCAGTCAAAGGGTGGGGCAGATCTCTGTGGCATTTAACCCCTTCTCCCGCCAAACTCAGTGCACAATGTAGATGGGCCAATCCAAATTGAAATCAAGTTAAAAAATCACACGATACCGGGTTAGAGTCCAACAGGTTGATTTGGAAGTAGTTTTCAGAGCGCTGCTCCTTCAGCAGGTGCTTGTGGAGGTTAAGATCAGAGCAGAAGTTTACAGTGGGATGTAATGGAAATTATACATGGGAAAAGACCAATATATAATTTCAGTTGGCTCACACTGTCAACATTTGCGATAAATTCTGTGTCTTACAATTGTATTCTTCACAACCACCTGATGAAGGAGCATTGCTCTAAAAGCTAGTGCTTCCAATTAAACCTGTTGGACTATAACCTGGGGTGGTGAGAGTTTTAACTTTGTCCAGCCCAGTCCAACACCAGCTCCTCCAAATCAGAATGGAACCGTTTGCTGTTTCTGCCGCAATATCAACATTGCAGTGAATGCGAGGTGACAGCGTTGAGGGTGCCATCCTAACTCAAATTTATGACCTGTGCCCAAACGTGTAGGAAGGACAGATTCCGTGATGATAGCTTTAAGGTGTTGCCAATAATGGAAGGTTTACAAGGATGTTGCCAGGGTTGGAGGATCTGAGCTACAGGGAGAGGCTGAACAGGCTGGGGCTGTTTTCCCTGGAGCGTCAGAGGCTGAGGGGTGACCGTATAGAGGTTTACAAAATTATGAGGGGCATGGATAGGATAAATAGACAAAGTCTTTTCCCTGGGGTTGGGGAGTCCAGAACTAGAGGGCATAGGTTTAGGGTGAGAGAGGAAAGATATAAAAGAGACCTAAGGGGCAATGTTTTCACACAGAGGGTGGTACGTGTGTGGAATGAGCTGCCAGAGGAAGTGGTGGAGGCTGGTACAATTGCAATATTTAAGAGGCATCTGGATGAGTGTATGAATAGGAAGGGTTTGGAGGGAGATGGGCCGGGTGCTGGCAGGTGGGACTAGTTTGTGTTGGGATATCTGGTCAGCATGGACGGGTTGGGCTGAAGGGTCTGTTCCCGTGCTGTACGTCTCTAAAGCAGGCTCAAGGTGCAGATGGAGGCAAGAGCTGCTTTCAGATGGTGGTGCATCCGCCAGCAGGTGCAAGATGTAAGGAGCAGTGTGGGGCCATCTTCACCCTGCAACTCACCGTGTCCCCTCTGACAGTCCCCCACACACTGTCCACTCCCACCATGGTGGAACACGAGGAGGACAGCTAATGGTAACACCCCACCATCTGCAATTCTCCCCTGGGCCCTGCACCACCCTGACCTTGAACAGCGTCATTAAGGGGCACAGGAAGGAACATTCCACCCAACCTGCAGCGGGGTTCCAAGGCAGCATCTTACTCCCAGCTTCTCAGCGGGCAACATCGGATAGGGCAGTAAATGCCAGCCCAGCCGGTGAGCGCCACCTCCCCGTCGGCTGTCAGATGATTTGGTAGACGCCAAGGTTTGGGAAATGGTGGAAGCCCCATCCAGAATCCCCCATTTGACCCAAGTTTCTTTTCAATGTCAGGAGAATATAATGGAAAGGCAGGCTGGAACAGACACTGGGAATGCTGGGGACAGTACAATCATGAGGTGGCTGACCTTAACTGGTGTGGATCATTTTATCCTGGCTGAAAATGTGTTGCTGGAAAAGCGCAGCAGGTCAGGCAGCATCCAAGGAGCAGGAGAATCGACGTTTCGAGCATAAGCCCTTCATCAGGAATGGGCTGATGAAGGGCTTTTGCCCGAAACGTCGAATCTCCTGCTCCTTGGATGCTGCCTGACCTGCTGCGCTTTTCCAGCAACACATTTTCAGCTCTGATCTCCAGCATCTGCAGACCTCACTTTCTCCTTGGACATTTTATCTGGAGAGCAATTTTCTGTGCTGCAGACCTCCAGGTCTTTCAACTTAGAGTCAGAGAGATGTACAGCACGGAAACAGACCCTTCGGCCCAACCCGTCCATGCCGACCAGATATCCCAACCCAATCTCGTCCCACCTGCCAGCACCCGGCCCATATCCCTCCAAACCCTTCCTATTCATATACCCATCTAAACGTCTCTTAAATGTTGCAATTGTACCAGCCTCCACCACATCCTCTGGCAGCTCATTCCACACACGTACCACCCTCTGGGTGAAAACATTGCCCTTTAGGTCTCTTCTGTATCTTTCCCCTCTCATCTTACAGCTATGCCCTCTAGTTCTGGACTCCCCCACCCCAGGGGAAAGACTTTGTCTATTTATCCTATCCATCACCCTCATGATTTTATAAACCTCTATAAGGTCACCCCTCAGCCTCCGACGCTCCAGGGAAAACAGCCCCAGCCTGTTCAGCCTCTCCCTGTAGCTCAAACCCTCCAACCCTGGCAACATCCTGGCAAATCATTTCTGAACCCTTTCAAGTTTCACAACATCCTTCCGATAGGAAGGAGACCAGAGCTGCACGCTATATTCCCACAGCGGCCTGACCAATGACCTGTACAGCAGGTCTGTGGGAAGAGAAGCAGAGTTAACGTTTTGGGTTCGATGAGCCTCCTTCAAAACTTGCAAACTGGAAACATTTCACTCTCTCCCTGACCGCACAGATGCTGCCAGACCTGCTGCATTTCTCTGGGGCTGCCTGGGTATCCGTCACATTACTGCCGAGAAATACTTTTTGCTTTTACTAGGGCACGAGGTGGACAGGGAAAACTGCCAGCCCAGCCCACCAGGGACGGGTGTTTCCAGTATTTTGCATATCAAGCCCCCAGAGCGGGCAGGAGAATGGGAGGGCGCCAGATGCTGGAGATCGTTGCGGTGCTGGAAAATCGCAGCAGGTCAGGCAGCATCCGAGGGGCAGGAAAATCGACGTTTCGGGAAAGATAAATGGGAGGGGGGTTGGGGCTGGTGGTGGAGGTGGGAGAGCGGTGAGCGGTCGGAGAGGAGGGTGGAGCCAATTGGTGGGAAGGAAGATGGACATGGAGGTCCTGGGCCTCCTCCACCGCCGCTCCCTCACCACCAGACGCCTGGAGGAAGAACGCCTCATTTTCCGCCTCGGAACACTTCAACCCCAGGGCATCGAGGTGGACTTCAACAGTTCCCTCATTTCCCCTTCCCCCACCTCACCCTAGTTCCAAACTTCCAGCTCAGCACCATCCCCATGACTTGTCCTACCGGCCTATCCCTCTTCCCATCTACCCACTCCACCCTCCCCTCTGACCTATCATCTTTACCTCCTCCACCTCCATTCACCCGTTGCACGCTCAGCTCCCTTCCCCCACCCCTCTCCCAATAATCTCTCCACCACCCCACCCCCCCCCCCGAGATTCCCAGCCTCATTCCTGATGAAGGGACCATGCCGTAACGTCGATTCTCCCGCCCCTCGGATGCTGCCCTGACCTGCTGTGCTTTTCCAGCACCAAACCCTTGGTCCCAAAGCGTGTGGCGGGGTGGAGGGAATCTCTGGGTCTCTCCGCGGGGTGGGGGATTGGTTCTGAACGCTGATTGGTCTGGGCCGTGCCGGATTGGAAGGCGGGAACTGGGCGCGGGGCTTTGGCTGAGGTCGGGGGGGTCAACCAGCCGGTCTTCGATCCCCCTTCCCCACCCACCCCGTCCCCAACAGGGCTGACGCTGACTCTCCCAGCCCTGCCTCGCGCCCCCCCCCCCCCCCCCCTCGGCGCCCCGCAGTGCTGTCGCTGCCTCACTGGCGGCCGGAGCTTCCTGGCGTCGCCACCGTCACGCCGTGGCTGGTCCCCCAGTGCCCCCAGGCCCACCGCTCCCTCTGCCAGCACGCCCCAGCCTCGCCCTCGGGGGGCGGCCCCTTCCCGGGCCAGCCCTCCCGGCCCGGCGGCTCTGCCCGGGCGCCGCCAGGGTGCGCCCGCCGGTGGGCCAGCAGGTGGGAGCGGCGGGTGAAGCCCCTGCCGCAGACCGGGCAGGGGAAGGGCCGCTCGCCGGTGTGGGTGCGCTGGTGCCGCAGCAGGGCAGAGGACTGGGCGAAGGCCCGGCCGCACCGGCGGCAGGGGAAGGGCCGCTGGCCGGCGTGCCCCCGCTGGTGCCGCAGCTGGTTGGACAGCTGGGTGAAGCCGCGGCCGCAGACGGCGCAGCGGAAGGGCCGCTCGCCGGTGTGGATGTGCCGGTGGGTCAGCAGGTGGGAGGACTGGCTGAAGCCGCGGCCGCAGACGCCGCAGGTGAAGGGCCGCTCGCCGGTGTGCACCGGCCGGTGGGTCAGCAGGTGGGAGCTGCGGGTGAACTGCTTTCCGCACACGGCGCAGCCGAAGAGTCTCTCGCCGGTGTGGCTCCGCCGGTGGGTCTCCAGTTCCGAGGGGTAGTTGAAGGCCTTGCCACAGTCCCCGCACCGGTAGGGCAGCTGGCCGGTGTGGCTCCGCATGTGCACGTTGAGGTTGGACAGGCGGCTGAAGGCGCACTCACACACCGAGCACGGGTACGGCTTCTCCCGGGCCGGCCGCAGCTCCATCCTCCTTCCCCTCAGGCTCCAGGCCGTGGCGGCTCCTGAACCGACCCGATTCCCCCGGCAGCCTGCAAATGCAAAGACGGCAAACGTGTTCACGGCAACAGTCACCAGGGAATATCTGCGCCCCAACCCCCCCACCCCGCCCCGTTCCATCCCAACCCCAGCCCCAGGGAAAAGACTTTCTCTCTTTACCCTCCCTGTGCCCCCCTCAGGAGTCACCTCGACTGACAGCAACAGCCCAAGAGAATACCTGCAGGTTAGTCACAGCCGTGTTCGGGACTAGGCCAGAGCACGCAGCCCCACACCCGAACTTCGCAATGTGTCTCACCGAGTGTACACTGAGAATCACCCCGAGGGACTATTACGTTTTAAAACAGTTATTCACAAATTACTCAAAGAAACACAAGGCGTAGAGGAAAGAGCTACTACTGACCTCAAACTAGACTAAATTATGCTGTTCCAAACACACCCCACACACACACCCCCACAAACACACATTCACACACAAACACCCCCACAAACACACACACACCCACACCACACACACCACACACATATCCCACACACACCCCACACACACACTCACACCATACACACACTCACACCACACACACACATATCACACAGACACATCCATACACAGACACACACACACACACACATCGCACACACACATATCACGCACACACACACCCCCCCACACACACACACATACACAGACACACACACACAACCCCCCCACACACACACACACATCACACACACCCCACACACACACTCACACACACCCCACACACACCCCACACACACCCATACACAGACACACACAAACCCCCCCCACACACATCCCACACACACACCTATCGCACACACATCCACACCCCACAAACACACATACCACCCCACACACACACACATACCCCACCCACACACACACCCCACACACACACATACACACCCCAGACACACACATACACACCACACACACACACACACATACCACCCCCACACACACACACCCTACACACACACCCACACACACCCACACACACACAATAGTCCCAATAACCAAGGTTCCTTTAAGACATGCAGGTTAGGGTGGATTGGCCGTGCTAAATTGTCCCATAGGGCCCAGGGATGTGCAGGTTAGGGTGGATTGGCTGTGGTAAAGAGTTGAATGGTGTGGTGCTGGCAAAATGCAACCGCTCAGGAACAGGAGAGTCAGCCTTTCAGGCATGAGCCCTTCATTAACAATTCGAGGTGAGCAGTTTAGTTCAGTCTTGAACTGGTGAGGAGTTCAACACAGGGAGCTGGGTGGAAACTCGGTCTCCCTCTTTCTGCCCTTCAACTGTCAGCACATGGTTAGATGAAATTCCTTACAGTGTGGAAACAGGCCCTTCAGCCCAACCTATCCACACCGACCCTCCGGGGAAGAACCCACCCAGACCCATTCCCCAACGTTAGCCTCTGAATAATGCATTTAGCACGGCCAACCCACTCTAACCTGCACATCCCTGGGCACCGTGGGACAATTTAGGCCAGATCCACCGACGTCAAGCCGGTGTTCTTCTCTGACCACTGCCTCCTGCTGGCCGACTGTCACCTACAGGACGAGCAGCGGGCGGGTAAGGGAACGTGGAAGCTGAACACAAAGCTGTTGACCCCGGGAAACATTGAGGAGCTCAAGAGGGATTACGCAGGTTGGAGAACGGTGATGCCCCTCTTTGAGTCTCCAGCGGACTGGTGGGAAACAGTTAAAGGGAACATCAAGAGGTTCTTCATCCTCAAAGGTGTTCAGGAGGCGAGAGAGAGGCGGGGAAAACTGTCCCAGCTCCAGGAAAGTATGCAGAACCTGCTCCTGCTGCAGACGATGGGGGTCGATGTCACGGAGGACCTCAAGGAGGTGAAGGGCCAGCAAGCCTCGCTCTTTGCCTCAGAGGCCTCCAAGATAATCTTCCAGTCCAGGGTCTGCTCGGTGGAGCAGGACGAGACGTGCTCACGTTTCTTCTTCCAGAAGGTGCACAAAGAGAGCTCTGTGCTCAGCAGCCTGAAGGAAGAAGACGGCTCGATAACGTCATCTCAGGCTGACGTCATGAGGATCAGTAAATCCTTCTATGCCAGTCTGTATGACGTGAAGCCGACCGACAGCGCGGCCTCCCAGTCGTTCCTGTCGTCTATCACGGAGGTCTTAGACGTCAGAACACGCGAGAGGCTGGACCAGCCGCTATCTCTGGACGAGCTGACCAAGGCCCTCGAGTCCTTCGAAAAGAATAAAACTCCCGGAAGCGACGGCTTACCGGTCGAGCTCTATTCTGCTCTGTGGGACTTGATTGGCCAGGACCTGCTGGAGGTGTATGTCAGTATGCTTTGGGCAGGTACCATGAGCGAATCCATGAGGAAAGGCATCATCACCCTCATCTATAAGCGGAAGGGGAGAGGGAGGAACTCAAAAATTGGAGACCAATCTCACTGTTGAATGCAGATTACAAAATCCTGTCAAAGGTAATTGCCAACCGGGTCAGGTCTGCTCTGGGGTCGGTGATTCACCCTGACCAAACCTGTGCTGTGCCAGGCAGGAAGATCGCTGAGAGTCTCGCACTCCTCAGGGATACGATCGCCTACGTGCAGGACAGAGGGTTGGACACCTGCCTGATCAGCCTGGACCAAGAGAAAGCCTTTGACAGGATATCACACAGGAATATGAGAGATGTTCTCTCCAAAATGGGCTTTGGGGAGGGAATCTGCAATTGGATCAGACTGCTCTACACCAACATCGTCAGTGCAGTCTCAATCAATGGGTGGGAATCAGATAGCTTCCCAGTCAGATCTGGAGTCAGGCAGGGCTGCCCTCTCTCTCCTGCCTTGTTTGTGTGCTGCATAGAGCCATTTGCCGAGTCCATCAGGAAGGATGCGAGCCTGAGAGGGGTGACTATTCCTGGCAGCGGGGGCCTGCAGGTTAAGGTCTCCTTGTACACGGATGACGTCGCCGTTTTCTGCTCGGATCCGCTGTCCGTGCGCAGACTCATGTGCATATGTGACCAGTTCGAATGGGCCTCGGGGGCCAAGGTAAACCGGGGCAAGAGCGAGGCCATGCTCTTCGGGAACTGGGCCGACCAATCCTCGATCCCCTTCACCGTCAGGACCGACCACCTGAAGGTGCTGGGTATTTGGTTCGGGGGGGGCTGGGGCGTGCGCCAAGTCTTGGGAGGAGCGTATCAGCAAAGTGAGGCAGAAACTGGGCAGATGGAGGCTACGGTCGCTCTCCATCACGGGAAAAAACCTGATCATCAGGTGTGAGGCACTGTCATTGCTGTTGTACGTGGCACAGGTCTGGCCTATTCCCAGAACCTGTGCCGCTGCAGTCGCCCGGGCCATCTTCCAGTTCATATGGAGTTCAAAGATGGACCGGGTCCGAAGGGACTCACTATACAAAGATCTGGGCAACGGGGGAAAAAATACACCCAATGCCACCCTCACCCTGATGGCCACCTTTGTGTGTGGCTGCATCAAGCTGTGCGTGGATCCCCGGTACGCAAACACCAAGTGTCACTACGTACTGAGGTTCTACCTGTCCCCGGTGTTGCGAAGGATGGGCCTGGCCTCGCTGCCGCGGAATGCTCCGAGTAGTTGGACCGTTCCGTACCACCTGTCCTTCGTGGAGAAATTTTTGAAGAGAAACACCTTTGACCACAAGTCCATCAGGAAGTGGTCAGCACGTAGCGTCCTCGAGACCCTTCGGGAAAAGGAGAGGGCGGATCCTGTTGAGTGGTTCCCTGAGCAGACTGTCAAAGCAATTTGGCAGAATGCCTCATCGCCAGAACTTTCCAACAAGCACCAAGACATGGCTTGGCTGGTGGTGAGAAGGGCTCTGCCTGTGAGATCCTTTATGCACGCCCGGACTCTCAGCCGCACCGCACGCTGCCCTCGAAGCGGCTGCGGGGGGACGAGACTGTCACACCCCTCCTTCTGGAATGTGCCTATGCAGAGGAAGTCTGGAGAGGAATGCAGTGGTGTTTGTCGAGGTTCGTCCCAAGCAGCGCCGTGACGCGGGACTCCGTGGTCTCCGGCCTGTTCCCCGGGACGCACACCGAGACGAACATCAACTGCGCCTGGAGGATCATCAACTCGGTGAAGGACGCTCTCTGGGTGGTCCGAAACCTGTTGATCTTCGAGCTGAAGGAGTTGACCCCGACTGAGTGTTGCAGACTGGCACATTCCAAGGTCCAGGACTACGTGTTGAGGGACGCGCTGAAGCTTGGGGCAGCTGCCGCCAAGGCGCGGTGGGAAAAGACCACCGTTTAACATCTGCCTGTCTAAAGAAAAGCAGGGGGCCCATGCAGTCATTTGGGCTCTGCTGACGCCTCAGCTCAATACATGAGTGAGAGATGCACAGATCTGTATGGAATAATGATAATTCGGAGCTGTGTATGTAAATGTGGAAATATGAATGGCATTACCTAATGTACAGTGTATCAAATTATTCTATGCATATTTTATGAATATAGTATATTTTTGAAATAAAAAAAAATCCACCCTGATCTGCACATCCCTGGGCACTATGGGACAATTTAGCATGCCCAATCCACCCTAACCTGCACATCCCTGGGCACTATGGGACAATTTAGCACGGCCAATCCACCCTAACCTGCACATCCCTGGACACTATGGGACAATTTAGCAGGGCCAATCCCACCCTAACCTGCACATCCTTGGGCACTAGGAGACAATTTAGCATGGACAATCCACCCTAACCTGCACATCCTTGGGCACTATGGGACAATTTAGCACGGCCAATCCCACCCTAACCTGCACATCCCTGCGCACTATGGGACAATTCACCACAGCCAATCCACCCTAACCTACACATCCCTAGGCGCTATGGGACAATTTAGCACGGCCAATTCCACCCTAACCTTGACATCCCTGGGCACTATCGGACAGATTAGCATGGCCAATCCACCCTAACCTGCACATCCCTGGGCACTATGGGACAGATTAGCATGGCTAATCCACCTTAACCTGCACATCCCTGGGCACTATGGGACAATCTGGCATGGCTAATCCACCTTAACCTGCACATCCCTGGGCACTATGGAACAACATAGCATGGCTAATCCACCTTAACCTGCACATCCCTGGGCACTATGGGACAATTTAGCACGGCCAATCCACCCTAACCTGCACATCCCTTAGCACTATGGGACAATTTAGCATGGCCAATCCACCCTAACCTGCATATCCCTGGGCACGATGGGACAATTTAGCACGACCAATCCACCCTCACCTGCACATCCTTGGGCACTATGGGACAATTTAGCACGCCCAATCCACCCTAACCTGCACATCCCTGGGCACAATGGGACAATTTAGAATGGACAATCCCACCCTAACCTACACATCCCTGGGCACTGTGGGACAACATAGCATGGCCAATTTCAACCTAACCTATACATCCCTGGGCACTATGGGACAACATAGCATGGCCAATCCACCTTAACCTGCACATCCCTGGACACTATGAGACAATTTAGCACGGCCAATCCACCCTAACCTGCATATCCCTGGGCACTATGGGACAGTTTAGTATGGCCAATCCCACCCTGAACTGCACGTCCCTGGGCACTATGGGACAATTTAGCACGGCCAATCCCACCCTGAACTGCACGTCCCTGGGCACTATGGGACAATTTAGAATGGCCAATCCCATCCTAACCTGCACATCCCTGGGCACAATGGGACAATTCACCACAGCCAATCCCCCCTAACCTGCACATCCCTGGGCACTATGGGATAATTTAGCACGGCCAATCCACCCTAACCTGCACATCCCTGGGCACTATCGGAAAATTTAGCACGGCCAATCCACCCTAACCTGCACATCCCTGGGCACTATCGGAAAATTTAGCACGGCCAATCCACCCTAACCTACCTGCAGGTTAGTCACAGCCGTGTTCGGGACTAGGCCAGAGCACGCAGCCCCACACCCGAACTTCGCAATGTGTCTCACCGAGTGTACACTGAGAATCACCCCGAGGGACTATTACGTTTTAAAACAGCTATTCACAAATTACTCAAAGAAACACAAGGCGTAGAGGAAAGAGCTACTACTGACCTCAAACTAGACTAAATTATGCTGTTCCAGACACACCCCACACACACATCCCACACACACACTCACACACACCCCACACACACACTCACACCACACACACACACATCCCCATACACAGACACGCACATATCACGCACACACACATACAGACACACACACACAACCCCCCCACACACACACACATCACACACACCCCACACTCACACACACCCCACACACACTCACACACACCCCACACACACATCACACACACCCCACACACACTCACACACACCCCACACACACTCACACACACCCCACACACACACACCACCCCCCCACACACACACACACATATCACACACATATCGCACACACACACACACACACACACACACACTAGTCCCAATAACCAAGCTCCCTTTAAAACATGCAGGTTAGGGTGGATTGGCCGTGCTAAATTGTCCCATAGTGCCCAGGGATGTGCAGGTTAGGGTGGATTGGCTGTGGTAAAGAGTTGAATGGTGTGGTGCTGGCAAGACGCGACCGCTCAGGAACAGGAGAGTCAGCCTTTCAGGCATAAGCCCTTCATTAACAATTCGAGGTGAGCAGTTTAGTTCAGTCTTGAACTGGTGAGGAGTTCAACACAGGGAGCTGGGTGGAAACTCGGTCTCCCTCTTTCTGCCCTTCAACTGTCAGCACATGGTTAGATGAAATTCCTTACAGTGTGGAAACAGGCCCTTCAGCCCAACCTATCCACACCGACCCTCCGGGGAAGAACCCACCCAGACCCATTCCCCAACGTTAGCCTCTGAATAATGCATTTAGCACGGCCAACCCACTCTAACCTGCACATCCCTGGGCACCGTGGGACAATTTAGCATGGCCAATCCACCTTAACCTGCACATCCCTGGGCACCGTGGGACAATTTAGCACGGCCAATCCACCCTAGCCTGCACATCCCTGGGCACTATGTGACAACATAGCATGGCCAATCCACCCTTACCTATACATCCCTGAGCACTATGGGACAACATAGCCTGGCTAATCCACCTTAACCTGCACATCCCTGGGCACTATGGGACAATCTGGCATGGCTAATCCACCTTAACCTGCACATCCCTGGGCACTATGGAACAACATAGCATGTCTAATCCACCTTAACCTGCACATCCCTGGGCACTATGGGACAATTTAGCACAGCCAATCCACCCTAACCTGCACATCCCTTGGCACTATGGGACAATTTAGCATGGCCAATCCACCCTAACCTGCACATCCCTGGGCACTATGGAACAACATAGCATGGCTAATCCACCCTCACCTGCACATCCTTGGGCACTATGGGACAATTTAGCACAGCCAATCCACCCTAACCTGCACATCCCTTAGCACTATGGGACAATTTAGCATGGCCAATCCACCCTAACCTGCACATCCCTGGGCACTATGGGACAATTTAGAATGGGCAATCCCACCCTAACCTGCACATCCCTGGGCACTGTGGGACAACATAGCATGGCCAATTTCAACCTAACCTATACATCCCTGGGCACTATGGGACAACATAGCATGGCCAATCCACCTTAACCTGCACATCCCTGGACACTATGAGACAATTTAGCACGGCCAATCCACCCTGAACTGCACGTCCCTGGGCACTATGGGACAATTTAGAATGGCCAATCCCACCCTAACCTGCACATCCCTGGGCACTATGGGACAATTTAGCACGGCCAATCCACCCTAACCTGCACATCCCTGGGCACTATGGGACAATTTAGCACGGCCAATCCACCTTAACCTGCACATCCCTGGGCACTATGGGACAATTTAGCACGGCCAATCCATCCTAACCTGCACATCCCTGGGCACTATCGGACAGATTAGCATGGCTAATCCACCTTAACCTGCACATCCCTGGGCACTATGGGACAATCTGGCATGGCTAATCCACCCTAACCTGCACATCCCTGAGCACTATGGAACAACATAGCATGGCTAATCCACCTTAACCTGCACATCCCATGGCACTATGGGACAATTTAGCACGGCCAATCCACCCTAACCTGCACATCCCTTAGCACTATGGGACAATTTAGCATGGCCAATCCACCCTAACCTGCATATCCCTGGGCACGATGGGACAATTTAGCACGACCAATCCACCCTCACCTGCACATCCTGGGGCACTATGGGACAATTTAGAATGGACAATCCCACCCTAACCTGCACATCCCTGGGCACTGTGGGACAACATAGCATGGCCAATTTCAACCTAACCTATACATCCCTGGGCACTATGGGACAACATAGCATGGCCAATCCACCTTAACCTGCACATCCCTGGACACTATGAGACAATTTAGCACGGCCAATCCACCCTAACCTGCACATCCCCAGACACTGTGAGATAATTTAGCATGGCCAATCCACCCTAACCTGCATATCCCTGGGCACTATGGGACAGTTTAGTATGGCCAATCCCACCCTGAACTGCACATCCCTGGGCACAATGGGACAATTCACCACAGCCAATCCCCCCTAACCTGCACATCCCTGGGCACTATGGGATAACTTAGCACGGCCAATCCACCCTAACCTGCACATCCCTGGGCACTATCGGAAAATTTAGCACGGCCAATCCACCCTAACCTACACATCCCTAGGCGCTATGGGACAATTTAGCACGGCCAATTCCACCCTAACCTGCACATCCCTGGGCACTATGGGACAGATTAGCATGGCCAATCCATCCTAACCTGCACATCCCTGGGCACAATGGGACAATTTAGCACGGCCAATCCACCCTAACCTACACATCCCTAGGTGCTATGGGACAATTTAGCATGGCCAATCCACCCTAACCTGCACATCCCTGGGCACTATGGGACAGTTTAGCACGGCCAAACCATGCTAACCTGCACATCCCATGGCACTACAGGACAATTTAGCATGGCCAATCCATCCTAACCTGCATATCCCTGAGCACTATGAGACAATTTAGCATGCCCAATCCACCCTAACTTGCACATCCCTGGGCACAATGGGACAATTTAGCACGGCCAATCCACCCTGACCAGCTCATCCCTGGGCACTATGGGACAATTTAGCACGGCCAATCCACCCTAACCTGCACATCCCTGGGCACTATGGGACAAATTAACACGGCCAATCCACCCTGACCTGCTCATTCCTGGGCACTATGGGACAATTTAGCACGGCCAATCCACCCTAACCTGCACATCCCTGGGCACTACGGGACAATTTAGCATGGCCAATCAACCCTAACCTACACATCCCTAGGCGCTATGGGACAATTTAGCACGGCCAATTCCACCCTAACCTGGATATCCCTGGGCACTATGGGACAGATTAGCATGGCCAATCCACCCTAACCTGCTCATTCCTGGGCACTATGGGACAATTTAGCATGGCCAATCCACCCTCCTGCACATCCCTGGGCACTATGGGACAATTTAGCACGGCCAATCCACCCTCACCTGCACATCCTTGGGCACTATGGGACAATTTAGCACAGCCAATCCACCCTAACCTGCACATCCCTGGGCACTATCGGACAATTTAGCACGGCCAATCGACCACAACCTGCACATCCTTGGGCACTATGGGACAATTTAGCACAGCCAATCCACCCTAACCTGCACATCCCTGGGCACTAAGGGGACAATTTAGCATGGCCAATCCACCCTAACCTACACATCCCTGGACACTATGGGACAATTCACCACAGCCAATCCACCCTAACCTACACATCCCTGGACACCATGGGACAATTCACCACAGCCAATCCACCCTAACCTACACATCCCTAGGTGCTATGGGACAATTTAGCACGGCCAATTCCACCCTAACCTTGACATCCCTGGGCACTATCGGACAGATTAGCATGGCCAATCCACCCTAACCTGCACATCCCTGGGCACTATCGGACAGATTAGCATGGCCAATCCACCCAAACCTGCACATCCCTGGGCACTATGGGACAGTTTAGCAGGGCCAAACCACCCTAACCTGCACATCCCTGGGCACTATGGGACAATTTAGCATGCCCAATCCACCCTAACCTGCACATCCCTGGGCACTATGGGACAATTTAGCAGGGCCAATCCCACCCTAACCTGCACATCCTTGGGCACTACGGGACAATTTAGCATGGCCAATCCACCCTAACCTGCACATCCTTGGGCACAACGGGACAATTTAGCATGGCCAATTCACCCTAACCTGCACATCCCTGGGCACAATGGGACAATTTAGCATGCCCAATCCACCCTAACCTGCACATCCCTGGGCACAATGGGACAATTTAGCATGCCCAATCCACCCTAACCTGCACATTCCTGGGCACTATCGGACAATTTAGCACGGCCAATCCACCCTAACCTACACATCCCTGGGCACTATGGGACAGATTAGCATCGCCAATCCACCCTAACCTGCACATCCCTGGGCACTATGGGACAGTTTAGTACAGCCAAAACACGCTAACCTGCACATCCCATGGCACTACGGGACAATATAGCATGGCCAATCCATCCTAACCTGCATATCCCTGAGCACTCTGAGACAATTTCGCATGGCCAATCCACCCTATCCTGCACATCCTTGGGCACTATGGGACAATTTAGCATGGCCAATCCACCCTAACCTGCACATCCCTGGGCGCTATGGGACAATTTAGCATGGCCAATCCACCCTAACCTGCACATCCTTGGGCACTACGGGACAATTTAGCATGCCCAATCCACTCTAACTTGCACATCCCTGGGCACTATGGACAATTTAGCACAGCCAATCCACCCTAACCTGCTCATTCCTGGGCACTATGGGACAATTTAGCATGGCCAATCCACCCTAACCTGCACATCCCTGGGCACTATGGGATAATTTAGCATGCCCAATCCACCCTAACCTGCACATTCCTGGGCACTATGGGACAATTTTGCACGGCCAATCCACCCTAACCTGCACATCCCTGGGCACTATCGGACAATTTAGCACGGCCAATCCACCCTATCCTGCACATCCCTGGGCACTATGGGACAATTTAGCATGGCCAATCCACCCTAACCTGCACATCCCTGGGCACTATGGGACAATTTAGCACGGCCAATCCACCCTATCCTGCACATCCCTGGGCACTATGGGACAATTTAGCACGGCCAATCCACCCTATCCTGCACATCCCTGGACACTATGGGACAATTTTGCACGGCCAATCCACCCTAACCTGCACATCCTTGGGCACTATGGGACAACATAGCATGGCCAATTTCAACCTAACCTATACATCCCTGGGCACTATGGGACAACATAGCATGGCCAATCCACCTTAACCTGCACATCCCTGGACACTATGAGACAATTTAGCACGGCCAATCCACCCTAACCTGCACATCCCCAGACACTGTGAGATAATTTAGCATGGCCAATCCACCCTAACCTGCATATCCCTGGGCACTATGGGACAGTTTAGTATGGCCAATCCCACCCTGAACTGCACATCCCTGGGCACAATGGGACAATTCACCACAGCCAATCCCCCCTAACCTGCACATCCCTGGGCACTATGGGATAACTTAGCACGGCCAATCCACCCTAACCTGCACATCCCTGGGCGCTATGGGACAATTTAGCACGGCCAATTCCACCCTAACCTGCACATCCCTGGGCACTATGGGACAGATTAGCATGGCCAATCCATCCTAACCTGCACATCCCTGGGCACAATGGGACAATTTAGCATGCCCAATCCACCCTAACCTGCACATCCCTGGGCACTATCGGACAATTTAGCATGGCCAATCCACCCTAACCTACACATCCCTAGGTGCTATGGGACAATTTAGCATGGCCAATCCACCCTAACCTGCACATCCCTGGGCACTATGGGACAGTTTAGCACGGCCAAACCACGCTAACCTGCACATCCCATGGCACTACAGGACAATTTAGCATGGCCAATCCATCCTAACCTGCACATCCCTGGGCGCTATGGGACAATTTAGCACGGCCAATTCCACCCTAACCTGCACATCCCTGGGCACTATGGGACAGATTAGCATGGCCAATCCATCCTAACCTGCACATCCCTGGGCACAATGGGACAATTTAGCATGCCCAATCCACCCTAACCTGCACATCCCTGGGCACTATCGGACAATTTAGCATGGCCAATCCACCCTAACCTACACATCCCTAGGTGCTATGGGACAATTTAGCATGGCCAATCCACCCTAACCTGCACATCCCTGGGCACTATGGGACAATTTAGCACGGCCAATCCACCCTGACCAGCTCATCCCTGGGCACTATGGGACAATTTAGCACGGCCAATCCACCCTAACCTGCACATCCCTGGGCACTATGGGACAAATTAGCACGGCCAATCCACCCTGACCTGCTCATTCCTGGGCACTATGGGACAATTTAGCACGGCCAATCCACCCTAACCTGCACATCCCTGGGCACTACGGGACAATTTAGCATGGCCAATCAACCCTAACCTACACATCCCTAGGCGCTATGGGACAATTTAGCACGGCCAATTCCACCCTAACCTGGACATCCCTGGGCACTATGGGACAGATTAGCATGGCCAATCCACCCTAACCTGCTCATTCCTGGGCACTATGGGACAATTTAGCATGCCCAATCCACCCTCCTGCACATCCCTGGGCACTATGGGACAATTTAGCACGGCCAATCCACCCTCACCTGCACATCCTTGGGCACTATGGGACAATTTAGCACAGCCAATCCACCCTAACCTGCACATCCCTGGGCACTATCGGACAATTTAGCACGGCCAATCGACCACAACCTGCACATCCTTGGGCACTATGGGACAATTTAGCACAGCCAATCCACCCTAACCTGCACATCCCTGGGCACTAAGGGGACAATTTAGCATGGCCAATCCACCCTAACCTACACATCCCTGGACACTATGGGACAATTCACCACAGCCAATCCACCCTAACCTACACATCCCTGGACACCATGGGACAATTCACCACAGCCAATCCACCCTAACCTACACATCCCTAGGTGCTATGGGACAATTTAGCACGGCCAATTCCACCCTAACCTTGACATCCCTGGGCACTATCGGACAGATTAGCATGGCCAATCCACCCTAACCTGCACATCCCTGGGCACTATCGGACAGATTAGCATGGCCAATCCACCCAAACCTGCACATCCCTGGGCACTATGGGACAGTTTAGCAGGGCCAAACCACCCTAACCTGCACATCCCTGGGCACTATGGGACAATTTAGCATGCCCAATCCACCCTAACCTGCACATCCCTGGGCACTATGGGACAATTTAGCATGGCCAATCCACCCCAACGTACACATCCTTGGGGACTATGGGACAATTTAGCATGCCCAATCCACCCTAACCTGCACATCCCTGGGCACTATGGGACAATTTAGCAGGGCCAATCCCACCCTAACCTGCACATCCTTGGGCACTACGGGACAATTTAGCATGGCCAAACCACCCTAACCTGCACATCCCTGGGCACTATCGGACAATTTAGCATGGCCAATCCACCCTAACCTGCACATCCTTGGGCACAACGGGACAATTTAGCATGGCCAATTCACCCTAACCTGCACATCCCTGGGCACAATGGGACAATTTAGCATGCCCAATCCACCCTAACCTGCACATCCCTGGGCACAATGGGACAATTTAGCATGCCCAATCCACCCTAACCTGCACATTCCTGGGCACTATCGGACAATTTAGCACGGCCAATCCACCCTAACCTACACATCCCTGGGCACTATGGGACAGATTAGCATGGCCAATCCACCCTAACCTGCACATCCCTGGGCACTATGGGACAGTTTAGTACAGCCAAAACACGCTAACCTGCACATCCCATGGCACTACGGGACAATATAGCATGGCCAATCCATCCTAACCTGCATATCCCTGAGCACTCTGAGACAATTTCGCATGGCCAATCCACCCTATCCTGCACATCCTTGGGCACTATGGGACAATTTAGCATGGCCAATCCACCCTAACCTGCACATCCCTGGGCGCTATGGGACAATTTAGCATGGCCAATCCACCCTAACCTGCACATCCTTGGGCACTACGGGACAATTTAGCATGCCCAATCCACTCTAACTTGCACATCCCTGGGCACTATGGACAATTTAGCACAGCCAATCCACCCTAACCTGCTCATTCCTGGGCACTATGGGACAATTTAGCATGGCCAATCCACCCTAACCTGCACATCCCTGGGCACTATGGGATAATTTAACATGCCCAATCCACCCTAACCTGCACATTCCTGGGCACTATGGGACAATTTTGCACGGCCAATCCACCCTAACCTGCACATCCCTGGGCACTATCGGACAATTTAGCACGGCCAATCCACCCTATCCTGCACATCCCTGGGCACTATGGGACAATTTAGCATGGCCAATCCACCCTAACCTGCACATCCCTGGGCACTATGGGACAATTTAGCACGGCAAATCCACCCTGACCTGCTCATCCCTGTGCACTATGGGACAACTTAGCATGGCCAATCCACCCTTACCTGCACATCCCTGGGCATTATTGGACAATTTAGCACTGCCAATCCTCCCCAACCTGCACATCCCTGGACACTATGGGACAATTCACCACAGCCAATCCACCCTAACCTGCACATCCCTGGGCACTATGGGACAATTTAGCACGGCCAATCCACCCTAACCTGCACATCCCTGGGCACTATCGGACAATTTAGCACAGCCAATCCACACTGACCTACACATCCCTAGGCGCTATGGGACAATTTAGCACGGCCAATTCCACCCTAACCTGGACAACCCTGGGCACGATGGGACAGATTAGCATGGCCAATCCACCCTAACCTGCACATCCCTGGGCACTATGGGACAGTTTAGCACGGCCAAACCTGGCTAACCTACACATCCCTGGGCACTACGGGACAATTTAGCACGGCCAATCCACCCCAACCTGCACATCCCTGAGCACTATGAGACTATTTCGCATGGCCAATCCACCCTAACCTGCACATCCCTGGGCACTATGGGACAATTTAGCATGCCCAATCCACCCTAACCTGCACATCCCAGGGCACTATGGGACAATTTAGCACGGCCAATCCACCCTCACCTGCACATCCTTGGGCACTATGGGACAATTTAGCACAGCCAATCCACCCTAACCTGCACATCCCTGGGCACTATCGGACAATTTAGCACGGCCAATCGACCACAACCTGCACATCCTTGGGCACTATTGGACAATTTAGCACAGCCAATCCACCCTAACCTGCACATCCCTGGGCACTAAGGGGACAATTTAGCATGGCCAATCCACCCTAACCTACACATCCCTGGACACTATGGGACAATTCACCACAGCCAATCCACCCTAACCTACACATCCCTGGACACCATGGGACAATTCACCACAGCCAATCCACCCTAACCTACACATCCCTAGGTGCTATGGGACAATTTAGCACGGCCAATTCCACCCTAACCTTGACATCCCTGGGCACTATCGGACAGATTAGCATGGCCAATCCACCCTAACCTGCACATCCCTGGGCACTATCGGACAGATTAGCATGGCCAATCCACCCAAACCTGCACATCCCTGGGCACTATGGGACAGTTTAGCAGGGCCAAACCACCCTAACCTGCACATCCCTGGGCACTATGGGACAATTTAGCATGCCCAATCCACCCTAACCTGCACATCCCTGGGCACTATGGGACAATTTAGCATGGCCAATCCACCCCAACGTACACATCCTTGGGGACTATGGGACAATTTAGCATGCCCAATCCACCCTAACCTGCACATCCCTGGGCACTATGGGACAATTTAGCAGGGCCAATCCCACCCTAACCTGCACATCCTTGGGCACTATGGGACAATTTAGCATGGCCAAACCACCCTAACCTGCACATCCCTGGGCACTATCGGACAATTTAGCATGCCCAATCCACCCTAACCTGCACATCCTTGGGCACAACGGGACAATTTAGCATGGCCAATTCACCCTAACCTGCACATCCCTGGGCACAATGGGACAATTTAGCATGCCCAATCCACCCTAACCTGCACATTCCTGGGCACTATCGGACAATTTAGCACGGCCAATCCACCCTAACCTACACATCCCTGGGCACTATGGGACAGATTAGCATGGCCAATCCACCCTAACCTGCACATCCCTGGGCACTATGGGACAGTTTAGTACAGCCAAAACACGCTAACCTGCACATCCCATGGCACTACGGGACAATATAGCATGGCCAATCCATCCTAACCTGCATATCCCTGAGCACTCTGAGACAATTTCGCATGGCCAATCCACCCTATCCTGCACATCCTTGGGCACTATGGGACAATTTAGCATGGCCAATCCACCCTAACCTGCACATCCCTGGGCGCTATGGGACAATTTAGCATGGCCAATCCACCCTAACCTGCACATCCTTGGGCACTACGGGACAATTTAGCATGCCCAATCCACTCTAACTTGCACATCCCTGGGCACTATGGACAATTTAGCACAGCCAATCCACCCTAACCTGCTCATTCCTGGGCACTATGGGACAATTTAGCATGGCCAATCCACCCTAACCTGCACATCCCTGGGCACTATGGGATAATTTAGCATGCCCAATCCACCCTAACCTGCACATTCCTGGGCACTATGGGACAATTTTGCACGGCCAAACCACCCTAACCTGCACATCCCTGGGCACTATCGGACAATTTAGCACGGCCAATCCACCCTATCCTGCACATCCCTGGGCACTATGGGACAATTTAGCATGGCCAATCCACCCTAACCTGCACATCCCTGGGCACTATGGGACAATTTAGCATGGCCAATCCACCCTAACTTGCACCTCCCTGGGCACAATGGGACAATTTAGCACGGCAAATCCACCCTGACCTGCTCATCCCTGTGCACTATGGGACAACTTAGCATGGCCAATCCACCCTTACCTGCACATCCCTGGGCATTATTGGACAATTTAGCACTGCCAATCCTCCCCAACCTGCACATCCCTGGACACTATGGGACAATTCACCACAGCCAATCCACCCTAACCTGCACATCCCTGGGCACTATGGGACAATTTAGCACGGCCAATCCACACTAACCTGCACATCCCTGGGCACTATCGGACAATTTAGCACAGCCAATCCACACTGACCTACACATCCCTAGGCGCTATGGGACAATTTAGCACGGCCAATTCCACCCTAACCTGGACAACCCTGGGCACGATGGGACAGATTAGCATGGCCAATCCACCCTAACCTGCACATCCCTGGGCACTATGGGACAGTTTAGCACGGCCAAACCTGGCTAACCTACACATCCCTGGGCACTACGGGACAATTTAGCACGGCCAATCCACCCCAACCTGCACATCCCTGAGCACTATGAGACTATTTCGCATGGCCAATCCACCCTAACCTGCACATCCCTGGGCACTATGGGACAATTTAGCATGCCCAATCCACCCTAACCTGCACATCCCTGGGCACTATGGGACAATTTAGCACAGCCAATCCACCCTAACCTGCACATCCCTGGGCACTATGGGACAATTTAGCATGCCCAATCCCACCCTAACCTGCACATCCTTGGGCACTACGGGACAACTTAGCATGGCCAAAACACCCTAACTTGCACATCCCTGGGCACTATTGGACAATTTAGCACGGCCAATCCACCCTAACCTGCACATCCTTGGGCACTATAGGACAATTTAGCATGGCCAATTGACCCTAACCTGCACATCCCTGGGCACAATGGGACAACTTAGCATGCCCAATCCACCCTAACCTGCACATTCCTGGGCACTACGGGACAATTTAGCACGGCCAATCCACCCCAACCTGCATATCCCTGAGCACTATGAGACAATTTCGCATGGCCAATCCACCCTAACCTGGACATCCCTGGGCACTATGGGACAGATTAGCATGGCCAATCCACCCCAACCTGCACATCCCTGGGCACTATGGGACAGTTTAGCACGGCCAAACCACGCTAACCTGCACATCCCATGGCACTACGGGACAATATAGCATGGCCAATCCATCCTAATCTGCATATCCCTGAGCACTATGAGACAATTTCGCATGGCCAATCCACCCTATCCTGCACATCCCTGGGCACTATGGGACAATTTAGCATGGCCAATCCACCCTAACCTGCACATCCCTGGGCACCGTGGGACAATTTAGAATGGACAATCCCACCCTAACCTGCACATCCCCCGCACTATGGGACAAATTGGTTAGGCCAATCCCACCCTAACCTGCACATCCCTGGGCACTATGGGACAACATAGCCTGGCCAATCCCACCCCAACCTATACATCCCTGGACACTATGGGACAACATATCATGGCCAATCAACGTTAACCTGCACATCCCTGGGCACTATGGGACAATTTAGCACGGCCAATCCACCCTAACCTGCATATCCCTGGGCACTATGAGACAGTTTAGTATGGCCAATCCCACCCTCACGTGTACGTCCCTGGCCACTATGGGACAATTTAGAATGGCCAATCCATCCTAACCTGGACATCCCTGGATACTATGGATTATTTAGCATGGCCAATCCACCCTAACCTGCACATCCCTGGGCACTACGGGACAATTTGGCATGGCCAATCCACCCTAACCTGCACATCCTTGGGCACTATGGGACAATTTAGCACGGCCAATCCCACCCTAACCTGCACATCCTTGGACACTATGGGACAATTTAGCACAGCCAATCCACCCTAACCTGCACATCCCTGGGCACTATCGGACAATTTAGCACGGCCAATCCACCCTAACCTGCACATCCTTGGGCACTAAGGTGACAATTTAGCATGGCCAATCCACCCTAATCTACACATCCCTGGGCACTATGGGACAATTCACCACAGCCAATCCACCCTAACCTGCACATCCCTGGGCACTATCGGACAATTTAGCACGGCCAATCCACCCTAACCTACACATGCCTAGGCGCTATGGGACAATTTAGCACGGCCAAACCAC
The DNA here is from genome assembly GCF_020745735.1 of Hemiscyllium ocellatum. NCBI lineage: Eukaryota > Metazoa > Chordata > Chondrichthyes > Orectolobiformes > Hemiscylliidae > Hemiscyllium > Hemiscyllium ocellatum. The sequence goes on from NC_083427.1 coordinate 10,017,433, forward strand.
GCTAACCTGCACATCCCATGGCACTACAGGACAATTTACCACAGCCAACCCATCCTAACCTGCATATCCCTGAGCACTATGAGACAATTTCGCATGGCCAATCCACCCTATCCTGCACATCCCTGGGCACTATGGGACAATTTAGCATGGCCAATCCACCCTAACCTGCACATCCCTGGGCACTATGGGACAATTTAGCATGGCCAATACACCCTAACTTGCACATCCCTGGGCACAATGGGACAATTTAGCACGGCAAATCCACCCTGACCGGCTCATCCCTGTGCACTATGGGACAATTTAGCATGGCCAATCCACCCTAACCTGCACATCCCTGGGCACCGTGGGACAATTTAGAATGGACAATCCCACCCTAACCTGCACATCCCCCGCACTGTGGGACAAATTGGTTAGGCCAATCCCACCCTAACCTGCACAACCCTGGGCACTATGGGACAACATAGCCTGGCCAATCCCACCCTAACCTGTACATCCCTGGACACTATGGGACAACATAGCATGGCCAATCAACCTTAACCTTCACATCCCTGGGCACTATGGGACAATTTAGCACGGCCAATCCAACCTAACCTGCATATCCCTGGGCACTATTGGACAGTTTAGTATGGCCAATCCCACCATCACGTGTACGTCCCTGGGCACTATGGGACAATTTAGAATGGCCAATCCCATCCTAACCTGCACATCCCTGGATACTATGGATTATTTAGCATGGCCAATCCACCCTAACCTGCACATCCCTGGGCACTACGAGACAATTTAGCATGGCCAATCCACACTCACCTGCACATTCCTGGACACCACGGGACAATTTAGCACGGCCAATCCCTCCCTAACCTGGACATCCCTGGGCACTATGGGACAGTTTAGCACGGCCAATCCACTCTTACCTGCACATCCCTGCGCAGTATGGGACAATTTAGCATGGCCAATCACACCCTAACCTGCACATCCCTGGGAATTATGGGACAATTTAGCACTGCCAATCCACCCTAACCTGCACGTCCCTGGGCACTATGGGACAATTTAGAATGGCCAATCCCATCCTAACCTGCACATCCCTGGATACTATGGGACAATTTAGCATGGCCAATCCACCCTAACCTGCTCATCCCTGGGCACTATGGGACAATTTAGCATTGCCAACCTACCCGAACCTGCACAACCCTGAACACTATGGGACAATTTAGCACGGCCAATCCACCCTAACCTACACATCCCTGAACACTATGGGACAATTTAGCACGGCCAATCCACCCTAACCTGCACATCCCTGGGCACTATCGGACAATTTAGCACGGCCAATCCACCCTAACCTGCACATCCCTTAGCACTATGGGACAATTTAGAACGGCCAATCCAACCTAACCTGCTCATCCCTGGGCACTATGGGACAATTTAGCATTGCCAACCTACCCGAAACTGCACATCCCTGAACACTATGGGACAATTTAGCACGGCCAATCCACCCTAACCTACACATGCCTGAAAACTATGGGACAATTTAGCACGGCCACTGCCACCCTAACCTGCACATCCCTGGGCACTATGGGACAATTTAGCACGGCCAATTCACCCTAACCCGCACATCCCTGGGCACTATGGGACAATTTAGCATGGCCAATCCACCCTAACCTGCACATCCTTGGGCACTATGGGACAATTTAGCACGGCCAATCCCACCCTAACCTGCACATCCCTGCGCACTATGGGACAATTTAGCATGGCCAATCCACCCTAACCGGCACATCCTGGGGCACTAGGGGACAATTTAGCATGGCCAATCCACCCTAACCTGCACATCCCTGGGCTCAATGAGACAATTTAGCATGCCCAATCCACCCTAACCTGCACATCCCTGGGCACTATGGGACAATTTAGCACAGCCAATCCACCCTAACCTGCACATCCCTGGGCACTATCGGACAATTTTGCATGGCCAATCCACCCTAACCTACAATCCCTAGGCGCTATGGGACAATTTAGCACGGCCAGTTCCACCCTAACCTGGACATCCCTGGGCACTATGGGATAGATTAGCATGGCCAATCCACCCTAACCTGCACATCCTTGGGCACTACGGGACAATTTAGCATGCCCAATCCACCCTAACTTGCACATCCCTGGGCACAATGGGACAACATAGCCTGGCCAATCCCACCCTAACCTGTACATCCCTGGACATTATGGGACAATTTAGCACTGCCAATCCTCCCCAACCTGCACATCCCTGGACACTATGGGACAATTCACCACAGCCAATCCACCCTAACCTGCACATCCTTGGGCACTATGGGACAATTTAGCACGGCCAATCCCACCCTAACCTGCACATCCCTGCGCACTATGGGACAATTTAGCACGGCCAATCCCACCCTAACCTGCACATCCCTGGGCACTATGGGACAACATAGCCTGGCCAATCCCACCCTAACCTGTACATCCCTGGACATTATGGGACAATTTAGCACTGCCAATCCTCCCCAACCTGCACATCCCTGGACACTATGGGACAATTCACCACAGCCAATCCACCCTAACCTGCACATCCTTGGGCACTATGGGACAATTTAGCACGGCCAATCCCACCCTAACCTGCACATCCCTGCGCACTATGGGACAATTTGGCATGGCCAATCCACCCTTACCTGCACATCCCTGGGCATTATTGGACGATTTAGCACTGCCAATCCTCCCCAACCTGCACATCCCTGGACACTATGGGACAATTCACCACAGCCAATCCACCCTAACCTGCACATCCCTGGGCACTATGGGACAATTTAGCATGGCCAATCCACCCTAACCTGCACATCCCTGGGCACCGTGGGACAATTTAGAATGGACAATCCCACCCTAACCTGCACATCCCCCGCACTATGGGACAAATTGGTTAGGCCAATCCCACCCTAACCTGCACATCCCTGGGCACTATGGGACAACATAGCCTGGCCAATCCACCCTATCCTGCACATCCCTGGGCACCGTGGGACAATTTAGAATGGACAATCCCACCCTAACCTGCACATCCCCTGCACTATGGGACAAATTGGTTAGGCCAATCCCACCCTAACCTGCACATCCCTGGGCACTATGGGACAACATAGCCTGGCCAATCCCACCCTAAGCTGTACATCCCTGGACATTATGGGACAATTTAGCACTGCCAATCCTCCCCAACCTGCACATCCCTGGACACTATGGGACAATTCACCACAGCCAATCCACCCTAACCTGCACATCCTTGGGCACTATGGGACAATTTAGCACGGCCAATCCCACCCTAACCTGCACATCCCTGCGCACTATGGGACAATTTGGCATGGCCAATCCACCCTTACCTGCACATCCCTGGGCATTATTGGACAATTTAGCACTGCCAATCCTCCGCAACCTGCACATCCCTGGACACTATGGGACAATTCACCACAGCCAATCCACCCTAACCTGCACATCCCTGGGCACTATGGGACAATTTAGCACGGCCAATCCACCCTAACCTGCACACCCCTGGGCACTATCGGACAATTTAGCACAGCCAATCCACACTGACCTACACATCCCTAGGCGCTATGGGACAATTTAGCACGGCCAATTCCACCCTAACCTGGACAACCCTGGGCACTATGGGACAGATTAGCATGGCCAATCCCACCCTAACCTGCACATCCTTGGGCACTACGGGACAACTTAGCATGGCCAAACCACCCTAACCTGCACATCCCTGGGCACTATTGGACAATTTAGCACGGCCAATCCACCCTAACCTGCACATCCTTGGGCACTATGGGACAATTTAGCATGGCCAATTGACCCTAACCTGCACATCCCTGGGCACAATGGGACAACTTAGCATGCCCAATCCACCCTAACCTGCACATTCCTGGGCACTATGGGACAATTTAGCACGGCCAATCCACCCTAACCTGCACATCCCTGGGCACTATTGGACAATTTAGCACGGCCAATCCACCCTAACCTACACATCCCTAGGCGCTATGGGACAATTTAGCACGGCCAATTCCACCCTAACCTGGACATCCCTGGGCACTATGGGACAGATTAGCATGGCCAATCCACCCCAACCTGCACATCCCTGGGCACTATGGGACAGTTTAGCACGGCCAAACCACGCTACCCTGCACATCCCATGGCACTACGGGACAATTTAGCACGGCCAATCCACCCCAACCTGCATATCCCTGAGCACTATGAGACAATTTCGCATGGCCAATCCACCCTAACCTGGACATCCCTGGGCACTATGGGACAGATTAGCATGGCCAATCCACCCCAACCTGCACATCCCTGGGCACTATGGAACAGTTTAGCACGGCCAAACCACGCTAACCTGCACATCCCATGGCACTACGGGACAATTTAGCACGGCCAATCCACCCCAACCTGCATATCCCTGAGCACTATGAGACAATTTCGCATGGCCAATCCACCCTATCCTGCACATCCCTGGGCACTATGGGACAATTTAGCATGGCCAATCCACCCTAACCTGCACATCCCTGGGCACCGAGGGACAATTTAGAATGGACAATCCCACCCTAACCTGCACATCCCCCGCACTATGGTACAAATTGGTTAGGCCAATCCCACCCTAACCTGCACATCCCTGGGCACTATGGGACAACATAGCCTGGCCAATCCCACCCTAACCTATACATCCCTGGACACTATGTGACAACATAGCATGGCCAATCAACCTTAACTTGCACAACCCTGGGCACTATGGGACAATTTAGCACGGCCAATTCACCCTAACCTGCACATCCCTGGGCACTATGAGACAGTTTAGTATGGCCAATCCCACCCTCACGTGTACGTCCCTGGCCACTATGGGACAATTTAGAACGGCCAATCCCATCCTAACCTGCACATCCCTGGATACTATGGATTATTTAGCATGGCCAATCCACCCTAACCTGCACATCCCTGGGCACTACGGGACAATTTAGCATGGCCAATCCACCCTAACCTGCACATCCTTGGGCACTAAGGGGACAATTTAGCATGGCCAATCCACCCTAACCTACACATCCCTGGGCACTATGGGACAATTCACCACAGCCAATCCACCCTAACCTGCACATCCCTGGGCACTATCGGACAATTTAGCACGGCCAATCCACCCTAACCTACACATGCCTAGGCGCTATGGGACAATTTAGCACGGCCAATTCCACCCTAACCTGGACATCCCTGGGCACTATGGGACAGTTTAGCACGGCCAAACCACGCTAACCTGCACATCCCATGGCACTACAGGACAATTTAGCATAGCCAATCCATCCTAACCTGCATATCCCTGAGCACTATGAGACAATTTCGCATGGCCAATCCACCCTATCCTGCACATCCCTGGGCACTATGGGACAATTTAGCATGGCCAATCCACCCTAACCTGCACATCCCTGGGCACTATGGGACAATTTAGCATGGCCAATACACCCTAACTTGCACATCCCTGGGCACAATGGGACAATTTAGCACGGCAAATCCACCCTGACCTGCTCATCCCTGTGCACTATGGGACAATTTAGCATGGCCAATCCACCCTAACCTGCACATCCCTGGGCACCGTGGGACAATTGAGAATGGACAATCCCACCCTAACCTGCACATCCCCCGCACTGTGGGACAAATTGGTTAGGCCAATCCCACCCTAACCTGCACAACCCTGGGCACTATGGGACAACATAGCCTGGCCAATCCCACCCTAACCTGTACATCCCTGGACACTATGGGACAACATAGCATGGCCAATCAACCTTAACCTGCACATCCGTGGGCACTATGGGACAATTTAGCACAGCCAATCCAACCTAACCTGCATATCCCTGGGCACTACTGGACAGTTTAGTATGGCCAATCCCACCATCACGTGTACGTCCCTGGGCACTATGGGACAATTTAGAATGGCCAATCCCATCCTAACCTGCACATCCCTCGATACTATGGATTATTTAGCATGGCCAATCCACCCTAACCGGCACATCCCTGGGCACTACGAGACAATTGAGCATGGCCAATCCACACTCACCTGCACATTCCTGGGCACCACGGGACAATTTAGCACGGCCAATCCCACCCTAACCTGGACATCCCTGGGCACTATGGGACAGTTTAGCACGGCCAATCCACTCTTACCTGCACATCCCTGCGCAGTATGGGACAATTTAGCATGGCCAATCCCACCCTAACCTGCACATCCCTGGGAATTATGGGACAATTTAGCACTGCCAATCCACCCTAACCTGCACGTCCCTGGGCACTATGGGACAATTTAGAATGGCCAATCCCATCCTAACCTGCACATCCCTGGATACTATGGGACAATTTAGCATGGCCAATCCACCCTAACCTGCTCATCCCTGGGCACTATGGAACAATTTAGCATTGCCAACCTACCCGAACCTGCACATCCCTGAACACTATGGGACAATTTAGCACGGTCAATCCACCCTAACCTACACATCCCTGAACACTATGGGACAATTTAGCACGGCCAATCCACCCTAACCTGCACATCCCTGGGCACTATGGGACAATTTAGCACGGCCAATCCACCCTAACCCGCACATCCCTTAGCACTATGGGACAATTTAGAACGGCCAATCCACCCTAACCTGCTCATCCCTGGGCACTATGGGACAATTTAGCATTGCCAACCTACCCAAACCTGCACATCCCTGAACACTATGGGACAATTTAGCACGGCCAATCCACCCTAACCTACACATGCCTGAAAACTATGGGACAATTTAGCACGGCCACTGCCACCCTAACCTGCACATCCCTGGGCACTATGGGACAATTTAGCACGGCCAATTCACCCTAACCCGCACATCACTGGGCACTATGGGACAATTTAGCATGGCCAATCCACCCTAACCTGCACATCCTTGGGCACTATGGGACAATTTAGCACGGCCAATCCCACCCTAACCTGCACATCCCTGCGCACTATGGGACAATTTAGCATGGCCAATCCACCCTAACCTGCACATCCTTGGGCACTATGGGACAATTTAGCACGGCCAATCCCACCCTAACCTGCACATCCCTGCGCACTATGGGACAATTTAGCACGGCCAATCCACCCTAACCTGCACATCCCTGGGCACCGTGGGACAATTTAGAATGGACAATCCCACCCTAACCTGCACATCCTCCGCACGATGGGACAAATTGGTTAAGCAAATCCCACCCTAACCTGCACATCCCTGGGCACTATGGGACAACATAGCATGGCCAATCCCACCCTAACCTATACATCGCTGGACACTATGGGACAACATACCATGGCCAATCCACCTTAAACTGCACATCCCTGGGCACTATGGGACAATTTAGCACGGCCAATCCACCTTAACGTGCACATCCCTGGGCACTATGGGACAATTTAGCACGGCCAATCCACCTTAACCTGCATATCCCTGGGCACTATGGGACAGTTTAGTATGGCCAATCCACCCTAACCTACACATCCGTGGGCACTATGGGACAATTTAGCATGGCCAATCCACCCTAACCTGCTCATCCCTGGGCACTATGGGACAATTTAGCACGGCCAATCCACCTTAACCTGCATATACCTGGACACTATGGGACAGTTTAGTATGGCCAATCCACCCTAACCTACACATCGTGGGCACTATGGGACAATTTAGCATGTCCAATCCACCCTAACCTGCTCATCCCTGGGCACTATGGGACAATTTAGCACGGCCAATCCACCCTAACCTACACATCCCTAGGCGCTATGGGACAATTTAGCACGGCCAATCCACCCTAACCTGCACATCCCTGGGCACTATGGGACAATTTAGCATGGCCAATCCACCCTAACCTGCACATCCTTGGGCACAACGGGACAATTTAGCATGGCCAATTCACCCTAACCTGCACATCCCTGGGCTCAATGAGACAATTTAGCATGCCCAATCCACCCTAACCTGCACATCCCTGGGCACTATGGGACAATTTAGCACAGCCAATCCACCATAACCTGCACATCCCTGGGCACTATCGGACAATTTAGCACGGCCAATCCACCCTAACCTACAATCCCTAGGCGCTATGGGACAATTTAGCACGGCCAATTCCACCCTAACCTGGACATCCCTGGGCACTATGGGATAGATTAGCATGGCCAATCCACCCTAACTTGCACATCCCTGGGCACAATGGGACAATTTAGCATGGCCAATCCACCCTGACCTGCTCATCCCTGTGCACTATGGGACAATTTAGCATGGCCAATCCACCCTAACCTGCACATCCCTGGGCACCGTGGGACAATTTAGAATGGACAATCCCACCCTAACCTGCACATCCCCCGCACTATGGGACAAATTGGTTAGGCCAATCCCACCCTAACCTGCACATCCCTGGGCACTATGGGACAACATAGCATGGCCAATCCACCCTAACCTGCACATCCCTGGGCACTATGGGACAATTTAGAATGGACAATCCCACCCTAACCTGCACATCCCCCGCACTATGGGACAAATTGGTTAGGCCAATCCCACCCTAACCTGCACATCCCTGGGCACTATGGGACAACATAGCCTGGCCAATCCCACCCTAACCTGTACATCCCTGGACATTATGGGACAACATAGCATGGCCAATCAACCTTAACCTGCACATCCCTGGGCACTATGGGACAATTTAGCACGGCCAATCCACCCTAACCTGCACATCCCTGGGCACTATCGGACAATTTAGCATGGCCAATCCACCCTAACCTACACATCCCTAGGCGCTATGGGACAATTTAGCACTGCCAATCCACCCCAACCTGCACATCCTTGGGCACTATGGGACAATTTAGCACAGCCAATCCACCCTAACCTGCACATCCCTGGGCACTATCGGAGAATTTAGCACGGCCAATCCACCCTAACCTGCACATCCTTGGGCACAAGGGGACAATTTAGCACGGCCAATCCACCCTAACTTGCACATCCCTGGGCACCGTGGGACAATTTAGAATGGACAATCCCACCCTAACCTGCACATTCCCCGCACTATGGGACAAATTGGTTAGGCCAATCCCACCCTCACGTGTACGTCCCTGGGCACTATGGGACAATTTAGAATGGCCAATCCCATCCTAACCTGGACATCCCTGGATACTATGGATTATTTAGCATGGCCAATCCACCCTAACCTGCACATCCCTGGGCACTACGGGACAATTTAGCACGGCCAATCCACCCTAACCTGCACATCCTTGGGCACTATGGGACAATTTAGCACGGCCAATCTCACCCTAACCTGCACATCCCTGCGCACTATGGGACAATTTAGCATGGCCAATCCACCCTTACCTGCACATCCCTGGGCATTATGGGACAATTTAGCACTGCCAATCCACCCCAACCTGCACATCCTTGGGCAATATGGGACAATTTAGCACGGCCAATCCACCCTAACTTGCACATCCCTGGGCACCGTGGGACAATTTAGAATGGACAATCCCACCCTAACCTGCACATCCCCAGCACTATGGGACAAATTGGTTAGGCCAATCCCACCCTAACCTGCACATCCCTGGGCACTATGGAACAACATAGCATGGCCAATCCCACCCTAACCTATACATCGCTGGACACTATGGGACAACATACCATGGCCAATCCACCTTAACCTGCACATCCCTGGGCACTATGGGACAATTTAGCAAGGCCAATCCACCTTAACGTGCACATCCCTGGGCACGATGGGACAATTTAGCACGGCCAATCCACCTTTACCTGCATATCCCTGGGCACTATGGGACAGTTTAGTATGGCCAATCCACCCTAACCTACACATCCGTGGGCACTATGGGACAATTTAGCATGGCCAATCCACCCTAACCTGCACATTCCTGGGCACTATGGGACAATTTAGCATGGCCAATCCACCCTAACCTGCACATCCCTGGGCACTATGGGACAATTTAGCATGGCCAATACACCCTAACTTGCACATCCCTGGGCACAATGGGACAATTTAGCACGGCAAATCCACCCTGACCGGCTCATCCCTGTGCACTATGGGACAATTTAGCATGGCCAATCCACCCTAACCTGCACATCCCTGGGCACCGTGGGACAATTTAGAATGGACAATCCCACCCTAACCTGCACATCCCCCGCACTGTGGGACAAATTGGTTAGGCCAATCCCACCCTAACCTGCACAACCCTGGGCACTATGGGACAACATAGCCTGGCCAATCCCACCCTAACCTGTACATCCCTGGACACTATGGGACAACATAGCATGGCCAATCAACCTTAACCTTCACATCCCTGGGCACTATGGGACAATTTAGCACGGCCAATCCAACCTAACCTGCATATCCCTGGGCACTATTGGACAGTTTAGTATGGCCAATCCCACCATCACGTGTACGTCCCTGGGCACTATGGGACAATTTAGAATGGCCAATCCCATCCTAACCTGCACATCCCTGGATACTATGGATTATTTAGCATGGCCAATCCACCCTAACCTGCACATCCCTGGGCACTACGAGACAATTTAGCATGGCCAATCCACACTCACCTGCACATTCCTGGACACCACGGGACAATTTAGCACGGCCAATCCCTCCCTAACCTGGACATCCCTGGGCACTATGGGACAGTTTAGCACGGCCAATCCACTCTTACCTGCACATCCCTGCGCAGTATGGGACAATTTAGCATGGCCAATCACACCCTAACCTGCACATCCCTGGGAATTATGGGACAATTTAGCACTGCCAATCCACCCTAACCTGCACGTCCCTGGGCACTATGGGACAATTTAGAATGGCCAATCCCATCCTAACCTGCACATCCCTGGATACTATGGGACAATTTAGCATGGCCAATCCACCCTAACCTGCTCATCCCTGGGCACTATGGGACAATTTAGCATTGCCAACCTACCCGAACCTGCACAACCCTGAACACTATGGGACAATTTAGCACGGCCAATCCACCCTAACCTACACATCCCTGAACACTATGGGACAATTTAGCACGGCCAATCCACCCTAACCTGCACATCCCTGGGCACTATCGGACAATTTAGCACGGCCAATCCACCCTAACCTGCACATCCCTTAGCACTATGGGACAATTTAGAACGGCCAATCCAACCTAACCTGCTCATCCCTGGGCACTATGGGACAATTTAGCATTGCCAACCTACCCGAAACTGCACATCCCTGAACACTATGGGACAATTTAGCACGGCCAATCCACCCTAACCTACACATGCCTGAAAACTATGGGACAATTTAGCACGGCCACTGCCACCCTAACCTGCACATCCCTGGGCACTATGGGACAATTTAGCACGGCCAATTCACCCTAACCCGCACATCCCTGGGCACTATGGGACAATTTAGCATGGCCAATCCACCCTAACCTGCACATCCTTGGGCACTATGGGACAATTTAGCACGGCCAATCCCACCCTAACCTGCACATCCCTGCGCACTATGGGACAATTTAGCATGGCCAATCCACCCTAACCGGCACATCCTGGGGCACTAGGGGACAATTTAGCATGGCCAATCCACCCTAACCTGCACATCCCTGGGCTCAATGAGACAATTTAGCATGCCCAATCCACCCTAACCTGCACATCCCTGGGCACTATGGGACAATTTAGCACAGCCAATCCACCCTAACCTGCACATCCCTGGGCACTATCGGACAATTTTGCATGGCCAATCCACCCTAACCTACAATCCCTAGGCGCTATGGGACAATTTAGCACGGCCAGTTCCACCCTAACCTGGACATCCCTGGGCACTATGGGATAGATTAGCATGGCCAATCCACCCTAACCTGCACATCCTTGGGCACTACGGGACAATTTAGCATGCCCAATCCACCCTAACTTGCACATCCCTGGGCACAATGGGACAACATAGCCTGGCCAATCCCACCCTAACCTGTACATCCCTGGACATTATGGGACAATTTAGCACTGCCAATCCTCCCCAACCTGCACATCCCTGGACACTATGGGACAATTCACCACAGCCAATCCACCCTAACCTGCACATCCTTGGGCACTATGGGACAATTTAGCACGGCCAATCCCACCCTAACCTGCACATCCCTGCGCACTATGGGACAATTTAGCACGGCCAATCCCACCCTAACCTGCACATCCCTGGGCACTATGGGACAACATAGCCTGGCCAATCCCACCCTAACCTGTACATCCCTGGACATTATGGGACAATTTAGCACTGCCAATCCTCCCCAACCTGCACATCCCTGGACACTATGGGACAATTCACCACAGCCAATCCACCCTAACCTGCACATCCTTGGGCACTATGGGACAATTTAGCACGGCCAATCCCACCCTAACCTGCACATCCCTGCGCACTATGGGACAATTTGGCATGGCCAATCCACCCTTACCTGCACATCCCTGGGCATTATTGGACGATTTAGCACTGCCAATCCTCCCCAACCTGCACATCCCTGGACACTATGGGACAATTCACCACAGCCAATCCACCCTAACCTGCACATCCCTGGGCACTATGGGACAATTTAGCATGGCCAATCCACCCTAACCTGCACATCCCTGGGCACCGTGGGACAATTTAGAATGGACAATCCCACCCTAACCTGCACATCCCCCGCACTATGGGACAAATTGGTTAGGCCAATCCCACCCTAACCTGCACATCCCTGGGCACTATGGGACAACATAGCCTGGCCAATCCACCCTATCCTGCACATCCCTGGGCACCGTGGGACAATTTAGAATGGACAATCCCACCCTAACCTGCACATCCCCTGCACTATGGGACAAATTGGTTAGGCCAATCCCACCCTAACCTGCACATCCCTGGGCACTATGGGACAACATAGCCTGGCCAATCCCACCCTAAGCTGTACATCCCTGGACATTATGGGACAATTTAGCACTGCCAATCCTCCCCAACCTGCACATCCCTGGACACTATGGGACAATTCACCACAGCCAATCCACCCTAACCTGCACATCCTTGGGCACTATGGGACAATTTAGCACGGCCAATCCCACCCTAACCTGCACATCCCTGCGCACTATGGGACAATTTGGCATGGCCAATCCACCCTTACCTGCACATCCCTGGGCATTATTGGACAATTTAGCACTGCCAATCCTCCGCAACCTGCACATCCCTGGACACTATGGGACAATTCACCACAGCCAATCCACCCTAACCTGCACATCCCTGGGCACTATGGGACAATTTAGCACGGCCAATCCACCCTAACCTGCACACCCCTGGGCACTATCGGACAATTTAGCACAGCCAATCCACACTGACCTACACATCCCTAGGCGCTATGGGACAATTTAGCACGGCCAATTCCACCCTAACCTGGACAACCCTGGGCACTATGGGACAGATTAGCATGGCCAATCCCACCCTAACCTGCACATCCTTGGGCACTACGGGACAACTTAGCATGGCCAAACCACCCTAACCTGCACATCCCTGGGCACTATTGGACAATTTAGCACGGCCAATCCACCCTAACCTGCACATCCTTGGGCACTATGGGACAATTTAGCATGGCCAATTGACCCTAACCTGCACATCCCTGGGCACAATGGGACAACTTAGCATGCCCAATCCACCCTAACCTGCACATTCCTGGGCACTATGGGACAATTTAGCACGGCCAATCCACCCTAACCTGCACATCCCTGGGCACTATTGGACAATTTAGCACGGCCAATCCACCCTAACCTACACATCCCTAGGCGCTATGGGACAATTTAGCACGGCCAATTCCACCCTAACCTGGACATCCCTGGGCACTATGGGACAGATTAGCATGGCCAATCCACCCCAACCTGCACATCCCTGGGCACTATGGGACAGTTTAGCACGGCCAAACCACGCTACCCTGCACATCCCATGGCACTACGGGACAATTTAGCACGGCCAATCCACCCCAACCTGCATATCCCTGAGCACTATGAGACAATTTCGCATGGCCAATCCACCCTAACCTGGACATCCCTGGGCACTATGGGACAGATTAGCATGGCCAATCCACCCCAACCTGCACATCCCTGGGCACTATGGAACAGTTTAGCACGGCCAAACCACGCTAACCTGCACATCCCATGGCACTACGGGACAATTTAGCACGGCCAATCCACCCCAACCTGCATATCCCTGAGCACTATGAGACAATTTCGCATGGCCAATCCACCCTATCCTGCACATCCCTGGGCACTATGGGACAATTTAGCATGGCCAATCCACCCTAACCTGCACATCCCTGGGCACCGAGGGACAATTTAGAATGGACAATCCCACCCTAACCTGCACATCCCCCGCACTATGGTACAAATTGGTTAGGCCAATCCCACCCTAACCTGCACATCCCTGGGCACTATGGGACAACATAGCCTGGCCAATCCCACCCTAACCTATACATCCCTGGACACTATGTGACAACATAGCATGGCCAATCAACCCTAACCTGCACATCCCTGGGCACTATGAGACAGTTTAGTATGGCCAATCCCACCCTCACGTGTACGTCCCTGGCCACTATGGGACAATTTAGAACGGCCAATCCCATCCTAACCTGCACATCCCTGGATACTATGGATTATTTAGCATGGCCAATCCACCCTAACCTGCACATCCCTGGGCACTACGGGACAATTTAGCATGGCCAATCCACCCTAACCTGCACATCCTTGGGCACTAAGGGGACAATTTAGCATGGCCAATCCACCCTAACCTACACATCCCTGGGCACTATGGGACAATTCACCACAGCCAATCCACCCTAACCTGCACATCCCTGGGCACTATCGGACAATTTAGCACGGCCAATCCACCCTAACCTACACATGCCTAGGCGCTATGGGACAATTTAGCACGGCCAATTCCACCCTAACCTGGACATCCCTGGGCACTATGGGACAGTTTAGCACGGCCAAACCACGCTAACCTGCACATCCCATGGCACTACAGGACAATTTAGCATAGCCAATCCATCCTAACCTGCATATCCCTGAGCACTATGAGACAATTTCGCATGGCCAATCCACCCTATCCTGCACATCCCTGGGCACTATGGGACAATTTAGCATGGCCAATCCACCCTAACCTGCACATCCCTGGGCACTATGGGACAATTTAGCATGGCCAATACACCCTAACTTGCACATCCCTGGGCACAATGGGACAATTTAGCACGGCAAATCCACCCTGACCTGCTCATCCCTGTGCACTATGGGACAATTTAGCATGGCCAATCCACCCTAACCTGCACATCCCTGGGCACCGTGGGACAATTGAGAATGGACAATCCCACCCTAACCTGCACATCCCCCGCACTGTGGGACAAATTGGTTAGGCCAATCCCACCCTAACCTGCACAACCCTGGGCACTATGGGACAACATAGCCTGGCCAATCCCACCCTAACCTGTACATCCCTGGACACTATGGGACAACATAGCATGGCCAATCAACCTTAACCTGCACATCCGTGGGCACTATGGGACAATTTAGCACAGCCAATCCAACCTAACCTGCATATCCCTGGGCACTACTGGACAGTTTAGTATGGCCAATCCCACCATCACGTGTACGTCCCTGGGCACTATGGGACAATTTAGAATGGCCAATCCCATCCTAACCTGCACATCCCTCGATACTATGGATTATTTAGCATGGCCAATCCACCCTAACCGGCACATCCCTGGGCACTACGAGACAATTGAGCATGGCCAATCCACACTCACCTGCACATTCCTGGGCACCACGGGACAATTTAGCACGGCCAATCCCACCCTAACCTGGACATCCCTGGGCACTATGGGACAGTTTAGCACGGCCAATCCACTCTTACCTGCACATCCCTGCGCAGTATGGGACAATTTAGCATGGCCAATCCCACCCTAACCTGCACATCCCTGGGAATTATGGGACAATTTAGCACTGCCAATCCACCCTAACCTGCACGTCCCTGGGCACTATGGGACAATTTAGAATGGCCAATCCCATCCTAACCTGCACATCCCTGGATACTATGGGACAATTTAGCATGGCCAATCCACCCTAACCTGCTCATCCCTGGGCACTATGGAACAATTTAGCATTGCCAACCTACCCGAACCTGCACATCCCTGAACACTATGGGACAATTTAGCACGGTCAATCCACCCTAACCTACACATCCCTGAACACTATGGGACAATTTAGCACGGCCAATCCACCCTAACCTGCACATCCCTGGGCACTATGGGACAATTTAGCACGGCCAATCCACCCTAACCCGCACATCCCTTAGCACTATGGGACAATTTAGAACGGCCAATCCACCCTAACCTGCTCATCCCTGGGCACTATGGGACAATTTAGCATTGCCAACCTACCCAAACCTGCACATCCCTGAACACTATGGGACAATTTAGCACGGCCAATCCACCCTAACCTACACATGCCTGAAAACTATGGGACAATTTAGCACGGCCACTGCCACCCTAACCTGCACATCCCTGGGCACTATGGGACAATTTAGCACGGCCAATTCACCCTAACCCGCACATCACTGGGCACTATGGGACAATTTAGCATGGCCAATCCACCCTAACCTGCACATCCTTGGGCACTATGGGACAATTTAGCACGGCCAATCCCACCCTAACCTGCACATCCCTGCGCACTATGGGACAATTTAGCATGGCCAATCCACCCTAACCTGCACATCCTTGGGCACTATGGGACAATTTAGCACGGCCAATCCCACCCTAACCTGCACATCCCTGCGCACTATGGGACAATTTAGCACGGCCAATCCACCCTAACCTGCACATCCCTGGGCACCGTGGGACAATTTAGAATGGACAATCCCACCCTAACCTGCACATCCTCCGCACGATGGGACAAATTGGTTAAGCAAATCCCACCCTAACCTGCACATCCCTGGGCACTATGGGACAACATAGCATGGCCAATCCCACCCTAACCTATACATCGCTGGACACTATGGGACAACATACCATGGCCAATCCACCTTAAACTGCACATCCCTGGGCACTATGGGACAATTTAGTACGGCCAATCCACCTTAACGTGCACATCCCTGGGCACTATGGGACAATTTAGCACGGCCAATCCACCTTAACCTGCATATCCCTGGGCACTATGGGACAGTTTAGTATGGCCAATCCACCCTAACCTACACATCCGTGGGCACTATGGGACAATTTAGCATGGCCAATCCACCCTAACCTGCTCATCCCTGGGCACTATGGGACAATTTAGCACGGCCAATCCACCTTAACCTGCATATACCTGGACACTATGGGACAGTTTAGTATGGCCAATCCACCCTAACCTACACATCGTGGGCACTATGGGACAATTTAGCATGTCCAATCCACCCTAACCTGCTCATCCCTGGGCACTATGGGACAATTTAGCACGGCCAATCCACCCTAACCTACACATCCCTAGGCGCTATGGGACAATTTAGCACGGCCAATCCACCCTAACCTGCACATCCCTGGGCACTATCGGACAATTTAGCATGGCCAATCCACCCTAACCTGCACATCCTTGGGCACAACGGGACAATTTAGCATGGCCAATTCACCCTAACCTGCACATCCCTGGGCTCAATGAGACAATTTAGCATGCCCAATCCACCCTAACCTGCACATCCCTGGGCACTATGGGACAATTTAGCACAGCCAATCCACCATAACCTGCACATCCCTGGGCACTATCGGACAATTTAGCACGGCCAATCCACCCTAACCTACAATCCCTAGGCGCTATGGGACAATTTAGCACGGCCAATTCCACCCTAACCTGGACATCCCTGGGCACTATGGGATAGATTAGCATGGCCAATCCACCCTAACTTGCACATCCCTGGGCACAATGGGACAATTTAGCATGGCCAATCCACCCTGACCTGCTCATCCCTGTGCACTATGGGACAATTTAGCATGGCCAATCCACCCTAACCTGCACATCCCTGGGCACCGTGGGACAATTTAGAATGGACAATCCCACCCTAACCTGCACATCCCCCGCACTATGGGACAAATTGGTTAGGCCAATCCCACCCTAACCTGCACATCCCTGGGCACTATGGGACAACATAGCCTGGCCAATCCACCCTAACCTGCACATCCCTGGGCACCGTGGGACAATTTAGAATGGACAATCCCACCCTAACCTGCACATCCCCCGCACTATGGGACAAATTGGTTAGGCCAATCCCACCCTAACCTGCACATCCCTGGGCACTATGGGACAACATAGCCTGGCCAATCCCACCCTAACCTGTACATCCCTGGACATTATGGGACAACATAGCATGGCCAATCAACCTTAACCTGCACATCCCTGGGCACTATGGGACAATTTAGCACGGCCAATCCACCCTAACCTGCACATCCCTGGGCACTATCGGACAATTTAGCATGGCCAATCCACCCTAACCTACACATCCCTAGGCGCTATGGGACAATTTAGCACTGCCAATCCACCCCAACCTGCACATCCTTGGGCACTATGGGACAATTTAGCACAGCCAATCCACCCTAACCTGCACATCCCTGGGCACTATCGGAGAATTTAGCACGGCCAATCCACCCTAACCTGCACATCCTTGGGCACAAGGGGACAATTTAGCACGGCCAATCCACCCTAACTTGCACATCCCTGGGCACCGTGGGACAATTTAGAATGGACAATCCCACCCTAACCTGCACATTCCCCGCACTATGGGACAAATTGGTTAGGCCAATCCCACCCTCACGTGTACGTCCCTGGGCACTATGGGACAATTTAGAATGGCCAATCCCATCCTAACCTGGACATCCCTGGATACTATGGATTATTTAGCATGGCCAATCCACCCTAACCTGCACATCCCTGGGCACTACGGGACAATTTAGCACGGCCAATCCACCCTAACCTGCACATCCTTGGGCACTATGGGACAATTTAGCACGGCCAATCTCACCCTAACCTGCACATCCCTGCGCACTATGGGACAATTTAGCATGGCCAATCCACCCTTACCTGCACATCCCTGGGCATTATGGGACAATTTAGCACTGCCAATCCACCCCAACCTGCACATCCTTGGGCAATATGGGACAATTTAGCACGGCCAATCCACCCTAACTTGCACATCCCTGGGCACCGTGGGACAATTTAGAATGGACAATCCCACCCTAACCTGCACATCCCCAGCACTATGGGACAAATTGGTTAGGCCAATCCCACCCTAACCTGCACATCCCTGGGCACTATGGAACAACATAGCATGGCCAATCCCACCCTAACCTATACATCGCTGGACACTATGGGACAACATACCATGGCCAATCCACCTTAACCTGCACATCCCTGGGCACTATGGGACAATTTAGCAAGGCCAATCCACCTTAACGTGCACATCCCTGGGCACGATGGGACAATTTAGCACGGCCAATCCACCTTTACCTGCATATCCCTGGGCACTATGGGACAGTTTAGTATGGCCAATCCACCCTAACCTACACATCCGTGGGCACTATGGGACAATTTAGCATGGCCAATCCACCCTAACCTGCACATTCCTGGGCACTATGGGACAATTTAGTACGGCCAATCCACCCTAACCGGCACATCCCTGGGCACTATCGGACAATTTAGCACGGCCAATCCACCCTAACCTACACATCCCTAGGCGCTATGGGACAATTTAGCACGGCCAATTCCACCCTAACCTGGACATCCCTGGGCACTATGGGACAGATTAGCATGGCCAATCCATCCTAACCTGCACATCCCTGGGCACTATGGGACAGTTTAGCACGGCCAAACCACGCTAATCTGCACATCCCATGGCACTACAGGACAATTTAGCATGGCCAATCCATCCTAAACTGCATATCCCTGAGCAGTATGAGTCAATTTCGCATGGCCAATCCACCCTATCCTGCACATCCCTGAACACTATGGGACAATTTAGCATGGCCAATCCACCCGAAACTGCACATCCCTGGGCACTATGGGACAATTTAGCATGGCCAATCCACCCTAACCTGCACATCCTTGGGCACTACGGGACAATTTAGCATGCCCAATCCACCTAACTTGCACATCCCTGGGCACAATGGGACAATTTAGCACGGCCAATCCACCCTGACCTGCTCATCCCTGTGCACTATGGGACAATTTAGCATGGCCAATCCACCCTAACCTGCACATCCCTGGGCACCGTGGGACAATTTAGAATGGACAATCCCACCCTAACCTGCACATCCCCCGCACTGTGGGACAAATTGGTTAGGCCAATCCCACCCTAACCTGCACAACCCTGGGCACTATGGGACAACATAGCCTGGCCAATCCCACCCTAACCTGTACATCCCTGGACACTATGGGACAACATAGCATGGCCAATCAACCTTAACCTTCACATCCCTGGGCACTATGGGACAATTTAGCACGGCCAATCCAACCTAACCTGCATATCCCTGGGCACGATGGGACAGTTTAGAATGGCCAATCCCATCCTAACCTGCATATCCCTGGATACTATGGATTATTGAGCACGGCCAATCCACCCTAACCTGCACATCCCTGGGCACTACGAGACAATTTAGCATGGCCAATCCACACACCTGCACATTCCTGGGCACCACGGGACAATTTAGCACGGCCAATCCCACCCTAACCTGGACATCCCTGGGCACTGTGGGACAGTTTAGCATGGCCAATCCACCCTAATCTGCACATCCTTGGGCACTATGGGACAATTTAGCACGGCCAATCCCACCCTAACCTGCACATCCCTGCGCACTATGGGACAATTTAGCACAGCCAATCCACCCTAACCTGCACATCCCTGGGCACTATCGGAGAATTTAGCACGGCCAATCCACCCTAACCTGCACATCCTTGGGCACGAGGGGACAATTTAGCACGGCCAATCCACCCTAACCTGCATATACCTGGGCACTATGGGACAATTTAGCATGGCCAATCCACCCTAACTTGCACATCCCTGGGCACCGTGGGACAACATAGCATGGCCAATCCCACCCTAACCTACACATCCCCCGCACTATGGGACAAATTGGTTAGGCCAATCCCACCCTAACCTGCACATCCCTGGGCACTATGGGACAACATAGCATGGCCAATCCCACCCTAACCTATACATCCCTGGACACTATGGGACAACATACCATGGCCAATCCACCTTAACCTGCACATCCCTGGGCACTATGGGACAATTTAGCACGGCCAATCCACCTTAACATGCACATCCCTGGGCACTATGGGACAATTTAGCACGGCCAATCCACCTTAACCTGCATATCACTGGGCACTATGGGACAGTTTAGTATGGCCAATCCACCCTAACCTGCTCATCCCTGGGCACTATGGGACAATTTAGCACGCCAATTCCACCCTAACCTGGACATCCCTGGGCACTATGGGACAGATTAGCACGGCCAAACCACGCTAACCTGCACATCCCTGGGCACTACGGGACAATTTAGCATGGCCTATCCATCCTAACCTGCACGTCCCTGGGCACTATGGGACAATTTAGAATGGCCAATCCATCCTAACCTGCACATCCCTGGATACTACGGGACAATTTAGCATGGCCAATCCACCCTAACCTGCTCATCCCTGGGCACTATGGGACAATTTAGCATTGCCAACCTACCCGAACCTGCACATCCCTGAACACTATGGGACAATTTAGCACGGCCAATCCACCCTAACCTACACATCCCTGAACACTATGGGACAATTAAGCACGGCCAATCCACCCTAACCTGCACATCCCTGGAGACTATGGGTCAATTTGGCACGGCCAATTCACCATAACCCGCACATCCCAGGGCACTATGGGACAATTTAGCACGGTCAATCCACCCTAACCTGCTCATCCCTGGGCACAATGGGACAATTTAGCATGGCCAATCCACCCTAACCTGCACATCCCTGGGCACTATGGGACAATTTAGCACGGCCAATCCCACCCTAACCTGCATATCCCTGCGCACTATGGGACAATTTAGCACAGCCAATCCACCCTAACCTGCACATCCCTGGGCACTATCGGAGAATTTAGCACGGCCAATCCACCCTAACCTGCACATCCTTGGGCACGAGGGGACAATTTAGCACGGCCAGTCCACCCTAACCTGCATATCCCTGGGCACTATGGGACAATTTAGCATGGCCAATCCACCCTAACTTGCAGATCCCTGGGCACCGTGGGACAATTTAGAATGAACAATCCCACCCTAACCTGCACATCCCCCGCACTATGGGACAAATTGGTTAGGCCAATCCCACCCTAACCTGCACATCCCTGGGCACTATGGGACAACATAGCATGGCCAATCCCACCCTAAACTATACATCCCTGGACACTATGGGACAACATACCATGGCCAATCCACCTTAACCTGCACATCCCTGGGCACTATGGGACAATTTAGCACGGCCAATCCACCTTAACATGCACATCCCTGGGCACTATGGGACAATTTAGCACGGCCAATCCACCTTAACCTGCATATCACTGGGCACTATGGGACAGTTTAGTATGGCCAATCCACCCTAACCTAAACATCCGTGGGCACTATGGGACAATTTAGCATGGCCAATTCACCCTAACCTGCTCATCCCTGGGCACTATGGGACAATTTAGCACGCCAATTCCACCCTAACCTGGACATCCCTGGGCACTATGGGACAGATTAGCACGGCCAAACCACGCTAACCTGCACATCCCTGGGCACTACGGGACAATTTAGCATGGCCTATCCATCCTAACCTGCACATCCCTGGCCGCTATGTGACAATTTAGCACGGCCAATCCCACCCTAACCTACACATCCCTGCGCACTATGGGACAATTTAGCATGGCCAATTCACCCTAACCTGCACATTCCTGGGCATTATGGGACAATTTAGCACTGCCAATCCACCCCAACCTGCATATCCCTGGGCACTATGGGACAGTTTAGCATGGCCAATCCCACCCTCACGTATACGTCCATGGGCAGTATGGGACAATTTAGAATGGCCAATCCCATCCTAACCTGCACATTCCTGGATACTATGGATTATTTAGCATGGCCAATCCACCCTAACCTGCACATCCTTGGGCACTACGGGACAATTTAGCATGGCCAATCCACACTCACCTGCACATCCCTGGGCACAACGGGACAATTTAGCACGGCCAATCCACCCTAACCTGCACATCCCTGGAGACTATGGGTCAATTTAGCACGGCCAATTCACCCTAACCCGCACATCCCTGGGCACTATGGGACAATTTAGCACGGCCAATCCACCCTAACTCGCACATCCCTGGGCACTATGGGACAATTTAGCATGGCCAATCCAACCTAACCTGCACATCTCTGGGCACTATGGGACAATTTAGCACGGCCAATCCACCATAACCTGCACATCACTGGACACTATGGGACAGATTAGCATGGCCAATCCATCCTAACCTGCACATCCCTGGGCACTATATGACAATTTAGCACGGCCAATCCACCCTAACCTGCACATCCCTGGGCACTATGGGACA
The DNA here is from genome assembly GCF_020745735.1 of Hemiscyllium ocellatum. Classification (NCBI taxonomy): domain Eukaryota; kingdom Metazoa; phylum Chordata; class Chondrichthyes; order Orectolobiformes; family Hemiscylliidae; genus Hemiscyllium; species Hemiscyllium ocellatum. Next base: position 10,041,091 of record NC_083427.1, read on the forward strand.
ATTTAGCATGGCCAATCCAACCTAACCTGCACATCTCTGGGCAATATGGGACAGTTTAGCACGGCCAAACCACTCTTACCTGCACATCCCTGCGCACTATGGGACAATTTAGCACGGCCAATCCACCCTAACCTGCACATCCCTAGGCGCTATGGGACAATTTAGCATGGCCAATCCACCCTAACCTGCATATCCCTGGGCACTATCGGACAATTTAGCACAGCCAATCCACCCTAATCTGCACATCCCTGGGCACTATCGGACAATTTAGCACGGCCAATCCACTCTAACCTGCACATCCCTAGGCACTATCGGAGAATTTAGCACGGCCAATTCCACCCTAACCTGGACATCCCTGGGCACTATGGGACAGATTAGCATGGCCAATCCACCCTAACCTGCACATCCCTGGGCACTATGGGACAGTTTAGCACGGCCAAACCACGTTAACCTGCACATCCCTGGGCACTATGGGACAATTTAGCACGGCCAATCCACCCTAACCTGCACATCCCTGTGCACTATGGGACAATTTAGCACGGCCAATCCACCCTCACATGCACATCCCTGTGCACTATGGGACAATTTAGCATGGCCAATCCACCCTAACTTGCACATCCCTGGGCACCGTGGGACAATTTAGAATGAACAATCCCACCCTAACCTGCACATCCCCCGCACTATGGGACAAATTGGTTAGGCCAATCCCACCCTAACCTGCACATCCCTGGGCACTATGGGACAACATAGCATGGCCAATCCCACCCTAACCTATACATCCCTGGACACTATGGGACAACATACCATGGCCAATCCACCTTAACCTGCACATCCCTGGGCACTATGGGACAATTTAGCACGGCCAATCCACCTTAACATGCACATCCCTGGGCACTATGGGACAATTTAGCACGGCCAATCCACCTTAACCTGCATATCACTGGGCACTATGGGACAGTTTAGTATGGCCAATCCACCCTAACCTGCTCATCCCTGGGCACTATGGGACAATTTAGCACGCCAATTCCACCCTAACCTGGACATCCCTGGGCACTATGGGACAGATTAGCACGGCCAAACCACGCTAACCTGCACATCCCTGGGCACTACGGGACAATTTAGCATGGCCTATCCATCCTAACCTGCACGTCCCTGGGCACTATGGGACAATTTAGAATGGCCAATCCCATCCTAACCTGCACATCCCTGGATACTACGGGACAATTTAGCATGGCCAATCCACCCTAACCTGCTCATCCCTGGGCACTATGGGACAATTTAGCATTGCCAACCTACCCGAACCTGCACATCCCTGAACACTATGGGACAATTTAGCACGGCCAATCCACCCTAACCTACACATCCCTGAACACTATGGGACAATTAAGCACGGCCAATCCACCCTAACCTGCACATCCCTGGAGACTATGGGTCAATTTGGCACGGCCAATTCACCCTAACCCGCACATCCCAGGGCACTATGGGACAATTTAGCACGGTCAATCCACCCTAACCTGCTCATCCCTGGGCACAATGGGACAATTTAGCACGGCCAATCCACCCTAACCTGCACATCCCTGGGCACTATGGGACAATTTAGCACGGCCAATCCCACCCTAACCTGCATATCCCTGCGCACTATGGGACAATTTAGCACAGCCAATCCACCCTAACCTGCACATCCCTGGGCACTATCGGAGAATTTAGCACGGCCAATCCACCCTAACCTGCACATCCTTGGGCACGAGGGGACAATTTAGCACGGCCAGTCCACCCTAACCTGCATATCCCTGGGCACTATGGGACAATTTAGCATGGCCAATCCACCCTAACTTGCACATCCCTGGGCACCGTGGGACAATTTAGAATGAACAATCCCACCCTAACCTGCACATCCCCCGCACTATGGGACAAATTGGTTAGGCCAATCCCACCCTAACCTGCACATCCCTGGGCACTATGGGACAACATAGCATGGCCAATCCCACCCTAAACTATACATCCCTGGACACTATGGGACAACATACCATGGCCAATCCACCTTAACCTGCACATCCCTGGGCACTATGGGACAATTTAGCACGGCCAATCCACCTTAACATGCACATCCCTGGGCACTATGGGACAATTTAGCACGGCCAATCCACCTTAACCTGCATATCACTGGGCACTATGGGACAGTTTAGTATGGCCAATCCACCCTAACCTAAACATCCGTGGGCACTATGGGACAATTTAGCACGGCCAATCCACCCTAACCTGCACATCCCTGGGCACTATGGGACAATTTAGCACGGCCAATCCACCTTAACATGCACATCACTGGACACTATGGGACAGATTAGCATGGCCAATCCATCCTAACCTGCACATCCCTGGGCACTATCGGACAATTTAGCACAGCCAATCCACCCTAATCTGCACATCCCTGGGCACTATCGGACAATTTAGCACGGCCAATCCACTCTAACCTGCACATCCCTAGGCACTATCGGAGAATTTAGCACGGCCAATTCCACCCTAACCTGGACATCCCTGGGCACTATGGGACAGATTAGCATGGCCAATCCACCCTAACCTGCACATCCCTGGGCACTATGGGACAGTTTAGCACGGCCAAACCACGTTAACCTGCACATCCCTGGGCACTATGGGACAATTTAGCACGGCCAATCCACCCTAACCTGCACATCCCTGTGCACTATGGGACAATTTAGCACGGCCAATCCACCCTCACATGCACATCCCTGGGCACTATGGGACAATTTAGCATGGCCAATCCACCCTAACTTGCACATCCCTGGGCACCGTGGGACAATTTAGAATGAACAATCCCACCCTAACCTGCACATCCCCCGCACTATGGGACAAATTGGTTAGGCCAATCCCACCCTAACCTGCACATCCCTGGGCACTATGGGACAATTTAGCATGGCCAATCCACCCTAACCTATACATCCCTGGACACTATGGGACAACATACCATGGCCAATCCACCTTAACCTGCACATCCCTGGGCACTATGGGACAATTTAGCACGGCCAATCCACCTTAACATGCACATCCCTGGGCACTATGGGACAATTTAGCACGGCCAATCCACCTTAACCTGCATATCACTGGGCACTATGGGACAGTTTAGTATGGCCAATCCACCCTAACCTGCTCATCCCTGGGCACTATGGGACAATTTAGCACGCCAATTCCACCCTAACCTGGACATCCCTGGGCACTATGGGACAGATTAGCACGGCCAAACCACGCTAACCTGCACATCCCTGGGCACTACGGGACAATTTAGCATGGCCTATCCATCCTAACCTGCACGTCCCTGGGCACTATGGGACAATTTAGAATGGCCAATCCCATCCTAACCTGCACATCCCTGGATACTACGGGACAATTTAGCATGGCCAATCCACCCTAACCTGCTCATCCCTGGGCACTATGGGACAATTTAGCATTGCCAACCTACCCGAACCTGCACATCCCTGAACACTATGGGACAATTTAGCACGGCCAATCCACCCTAACCTACACATCCCTGAACACTATGGGACAATTAAGCACGGCCAATCCACCCTAACCTGCACATCCCTGGAGACTATGGGTCAATTTGGCACGGCCAATTCACCCTAACCCGCACATCCCAGGGCACTATGGGACAATTTAGCACGGTCAATCCACCCTAACCTGCTCATCCCTGGGCACAATGGGACAATTTAGCACGGCCAATCCACCCTAACCTGCACATCCCTGGGCACTATGGGACAATTTAGCACGGCCAATCCCACCCTAACCTGCATATCCCTGCGCACTATGGGACAATTTAGCACAGCCAATCCACCCTAACCTGCACATCCCTGGGCACTATCGGAGAATTTAGCACGGCCAATCCACCCTAACCTGCACATCCTTGGGCACGAGGGGACAATTTAGCACGGCCAGTCCACCCTAACCTGCATATCCCTGGGCACTATGGGACAATTTAGCATGGCCAATCCACCCTAACTTGCACATCCCTGGGCACCGTGGGACAATTTAGAATGAACAATCCCACCCTAACCTGCACATCCCCCGCACTATGGGACAAATTGGTTAGGCCAATCCCACCCTAACCTGCACATCCCTGGGCACTATGGGACAACATAGCATGGCCAATCCCACCCTAAACTATACATCCCTGGACACTATGGGACAACATACCATGGCCAATCCACCTTAACCTGCACATCCCTGGGCACTATGGGACAATTTAGCACGGCCAATCCACCTTAACATGCACATCCCTGGGCACTATGGGACAATTTAGCACGGCCAATCCACCTTAACCTGCATATCACTGGGCACTATGGGACAGTTTAGTATGGCCAATCCACCCTAACCTAAACATCCGTGGGCACTATGGGACAATTTAGCACGGCCAATCCACCCTAACCTGCACATCCCTGGGCACTATGGGACAATTTAGCACGGCCAATCCACCTTAACATGCACATCACTGGACACTATGGGACAGATTAGCATGGCCAATCCATCCTAACCTGCACATCCCTGGGCACTATATGACAATTTAGCACGGCCAATCCACCCTAACCTGCACATCCCTGGGCACTATGGGACAATTTAGCACGGCCAATCCACCCTAACCTGCACATCCCTAGGCGCTATGGGACAATTTAGCATGGCCAATCCACCCTAACCTGCATATCCCTGGGCACTATCAGACAATTTAGCACAGCCAATCCACCCTAATCTGCACATCCCTGGGCACTATCGGACAATTTAGCACGGCCAATCCACTCTAACCTGCACATCCCTAGGCACTATCGGAGAATTTAGCACGGCCAATTCCACCCTAACCTGGACATCCCTGGGCACTATGGGACAGATTAGCATGGCCAATCCACCCTAACCTGCACATCCCTGGGCACTATGGGACAATTTAGCACGGCCAAACCACGTTAACCTGCACATCCCTGGGCACTATGGGACAATTTAGCACGGCCAATCCACCCTAACCTGCACATCCCTGTGCACTATGGGACAATTTAGCACGGCCAATCCACCCTCACATGCACATCCCTGGGCACTATGGGACAATTTAGCGTGGCCAATCCACCATAACCTGCACATCACTGGACACTATGGAACAATTTAGCACGGCCAATCCACCCTAACCTGCACATTCCTGGGCATTATGGGACAATTTAGCACGGCCAATCCACCCCAACGTGCACATCCTTGGGCACTATCGGACAATTTAGCATGGTCGATCCACCCTAACCTGCACATCCCTGGGCACTATCGGACAATTTAGCACGGCGAATCCACTCTAACCTGCACATCCTTGGTCACTATCGGACAATTTAGCACGGCCAATCCACCCTAACCTGCACATCCTTGGGCACCGTGGGACAATTTAGAATGGACAATCCCACCCGACCCTGCACATCCCCCGCACTATGGGACAACACAGCATGGCCAATTCCACCCTAACCTATACATCCCTGGACACTATGGGACAACATAGCATGGCCAATCAACCTTAACCTGCACATCCCTGTGCACTATGGGACAATTTAGCATGGCCAATCCACCCTAACCTGGACATCCCTGGGTACGACGGGACAATTTAGCACGGCCCCTGGAAGAGGGGAGGGGGAGGGGGAAGTGGGGGAGGGAGGGGTAGAGGAGGGAGGGGGAGAGGGAGGGAGGGGTAGTGGAGGGAGGGGGAGAGGGAGCTGGGGAGGGAGGGGGGAGTGGGTGGGTGTATGGGGGGGGAGCGGGAGGAGAGGAGGAGGTTGGTAGGGGGCAAGGGGAGAGTGGGGAAGGAGGAAGAGGAGTGGGGAGGGAGGAGGGGGAAGGGGAGTGGGGATAGGGGGAGAGGAGGATGTGAGGAGGAGAGGGAGGGAGGGGGAGAGGGAGAGGAGGAGAGGGAGGGAGGAGAGATGGGAGTGAGGAGGTGAGGGAGTGGTGAGGGGAGTAACAAGGGGAGTGACGAGGGTAGGGGAGGGGAGGGGGAGGGGATGGGACAGCGGGGGAGGGAGGGCAGGGGGAGGGGGAGGTGAGGGAGAGGGGGGAGAGGGAGGAAGGGGGAGAGGGAGAGGAGGAGGGGGAGGGGGAGAGGAGGAGAGGGAGGGAGGAGAGATGGGAGTGAGGAGGGGAGGGAGTGATGAGGTGAGTGACGAGGGGAGGGGGAGGGGATGGGGAAGGGATGGGGAAGGGATGGGGAAGGGATGGGGTGGGGAGGGGAGGGAGGGAGGGGGATGAGGAGGGAGAGGGGAGGGGGAGCTGAGGGAGGGAGAGAGTGGGGAAGGAGGAAGAGGAGTGGGGAGGGAGGAGGGGGAAGGGGAGTGGGGATAGGGGGAGAGGAGGATGTGAGGAGGAGAGGGAGGGAGGGGGAGAGGGAGAGGAGGAGAGGGAGGGAGGAGAGGTGGGTGTGAGGAGGGGAGGGAGTGGTGAGGGGAGTAATGAGGGGAGTGACGAGGGTAGGGGAGGGGAGGGGGAGGGGATGAGATGGAGGGGGAGGGAGGGGATGGGATGGAGGGGGAGGGAGGGGAGGGGGAGGGGGAGGTGAGGGAGGGAGGGGGAGAGGGAGGAAGGGGGAGAGGGAGAGGAGGAGGGGGAGGGAGGAGAGATGGGAGTGAGGAGGGGAGGGAGTGACGAGGGGAGGGGGAGGGGATGGGGAAGGGATGGGGAAGGGATGGGGAAGGGATGGGGTGGGGAGGGGAGGGAGAGGGGAGGGGGAGCTGAGGGAGGGGGAGGGTAGTGGGGGGAGGGGGAGAGGGAGGCGGAGGGGGAGGGGAGAGGGAGGGGGGGAAGGGTAAGGGGAGGGAGGGGTGAGGGGGCGGGGGAGGGGGCGTCGGAGGGGGCGGGGGAGTGGGAGAGGGAGGGGTTGGGGAGAAGGGAGGGGTCGGGGGAGCGGGAGGGGGAGGGGAGGGGGAGAAGGGATGGGGAGGGGGAGGGAGAGGGAGAGATGGAGGGTGGGTGATGGAGGGGAGGGGGCAGGAGAGATGGAGGGGGAGGGTTGGGGGGAGAGATGTGGAGGGGGGAGGGGAGGGGAGGGGGGAGAGACATGGAGGGGGGATGGGGAGTGATGGGGAGGGGAAGATGGAGGAGGAAGGGGAGGTGGAGGGGAAGATGGAGGGGGAAGGGGAGGGGGAGGGGAAGATGGAGGGGCGAGGGGGAGGGGAAGATGGAGGGGGAAGGGGAGATGGAGAGAGAGGGGGCAGGTGCGAGAGATGGGGAGCGGAGGGAGGGGAGAGGGGAGGGAGGGGAGAGGAGGGGGAAGGGGGAGGGGAGAGGGGGGATGGGGAGAGGGGAGGGAGGGGGAGGGGAGTGCGGGAGAGAGATGGAGGAGAGGGAGTAGGAGGGAGGAGGGGAGAGTGAAGGGGAGGCAGGGGCAAGGCAGGGACGGAGGGGGAGAGGAAGAGGGGGAGATGGAGCGAGGGAGGGGGAGATGGAGGGGGAGGGAGGGGGAGATGGAGGGGAGGGAGGGGGAGATGGAGGGGGAATGGGGAGGGGAGGGGGAGATGGATGGGGGTGGGGGAGATGGATGGGGGTGGGGGAGATGGATGGGGGTGGGGGAGATGGATGGGGGTGGGGGGATGGAGGGGGGAGGGGGAGGGGGAGATGGGAGGGGGAGATGGGGGAGAGGGGGAGATGGGAGGGGGAGATGGGGGAGAGGGGGAGATGGGAGGGGGAGATGGGGGAGAGGGGGAGATGGGAGGGGGAGATGGGGGGAGGGGGAGATGGGAGGGGGAGATGGGGGAGAGGGGGAGATGGGAGGGAGGGGGAGATGGGAGGGGGGAGGAGGGGGACGGGGGAGGGGGGAGAGAGGGGGGAAGGGGAGGGTGAGAGGGGGAGGGGGAGAGGGGGTGAGGTGGGAGGGGAGGGGAGGGGAAGGAGGGGAAGGGGGAGATGGGGGAAATGGGGGAGAGGAAAGGGGAGGGGGAATGGGGAGGGGGAATGGGGAGGGGGTGATGGGGGGGAGAGATGGGGGAGGGGTGATGGGGAGGGGGGGAGAGATGGGGGTGGGGGAGATGGGGAGGGGTTGGGGGAGATTGGGGGAGATGGGGAAGGGGTTGGAGGGGTGGGGGAGATGGGGGGAGGGGTTGGAGGGGATGGGGAGATGGGGGAGGGGGTGGTGGAGATTGGGGAGATGGGGGAAAGGGTTGGAGGGGTGGGGGAGATTGGGGGTGGGGTAGATGGGGGTGGGGGTGGGGGAGATTTGGGGAGATGGGGGAAAGGGTGTGGGAGATGGGGGAGGAGTTGGAGAGGTGGGGGAGATGGGGGGGGGGGTGGGGGAGATGGGGGAGGGGACGGGGTGGGGGAGATGGGGGAGGGGACGGGGTGGGGGAGATGGGGGAGGGGAGGGGGTGGGGGAGATGGGGAGGGGGGGAGATGTGGGGGGGGAGAGGGTGGGGGAGATGTGGGGAGGGGGAGAGGGTGGGGGAGATGGGGGGAGGTGGAGGGGTGGGGGAGATTGGGAGGGGGTGTGGGAGATGGGGGAGGGGACGGGGTGGGGGAGATGGGGGAGGGGAGGGGGTGGGGGAGATGGGGGAGGGGAGGGGGTGGGGGAGATGGGAAGGGGGGGAGATGTGGGGAGGGGGAGAGGGTGGGGGAGATGGGGGGAGGTGTGGGAGATGGGGGCAATGGGGGGAAATGGGGAGGGGGAGGTGGGATGGGAGGAGGGGGTGGGGGAGATGGGGGGTGGGGGAGATTGGGAGAGGGGGAGGGAGGGTAGAGGGATGGAGGGGGAGGGAGGGGAGGGGAGGGGAGGGGAGGGGGAGGGGGGAAGGGGAGAGACGGGGGTAGGGGAGAGGAAACATCCCCTGGACACAGACAGACGGAGGGAGGGAGAGAGAGACACATTAGGACACACACACACACAGAGGGACAGGCCCCGAGCTGGGGGGGGGGGGGGGGTGGTAGTGCACTCACCTCCAGCAGCACATCCGCCTCCTGATCCCGGGAACAGGCGGCCGGCAATTCCCGAGAGTGAGGGGCAGCCAGGGAGGGAGGGAGAGTATTCCTCAGATCCCGATAGGAGCAGCTCAGTGTCACTCACCCCCCCCCCCCCCCCCACATCCACAGAGAGGGAGGGAGAGGGGGAGAGAGAGAGGGAGGGAGAGAGAGAGGGAGAGGGAGGGAGAGAGAGAGGGAGAGAGGGAGAGAGGGAGGGAGGGAGGGAGAGAGAGAGGGAGGGAGGGAGAGAGGGAGGGAGGGAGAGAGAGAGAGGGAGGGAGGGAGAGAGAGAGGGGGAGGGAGGGAGGGAGAGCCAGTGTTCTTACATCAGTCAGAGAGAGAGGGGCAGGGCAGTGGGAAAGGCGGGGGGGGGGGGGGGGGGAGAGAGAGAGTCAATGTCTCTGATCAGTCAGAGACAGGGAGGGTGAGGGAGGGAGAGAGGGAGAAGGGGGCAAAGAGAGGGAGGGGGAGATGGGGAGAGTGTGTCAGCAAGGCGGAGGGAGAGCCAATGTCCCGCTCATCCCGAAAGCAGGAGCTCGGTGTCCGTCACCATTCCGACTGGGAGGTGTATCGGCTGTGCTTCCCCATCACCACAGGGTGGGGTTCTCTGGCGAGCTGCAGTGTGGTGTTGGTGGGGTGTTGGTGCAGTGGGTGTGAGAGAGTGTGTTTGTGGGGTGAGTGTGTGTGCGCATGTTAGTGTGAGTGTGTGTGTGTTTATGTGTGTAAGTGTGGGTGTGTGTTGGTGCAGTGTGTGTGTGTGTATGTGTGTTGGTGCAATGTGTGTGAGAGAGTGTGTGTGAGTGTGTGTTGGTGCAGTGTGTGTGAGAGTGTGTGCGGTGAGTGTGTGTGCACGGGTGTTGGTACAGTGTGTGTGAGTGTGTATGTGTGTTGGTGCAATGTGTGTGTGAGTGTGTGTGTTGGTGCAGTGTGTGCGTGTGAGTGTGAGTGAGTGTGAGTGTGTTTGTGTGTGAATGTGCGTGTGTTGGTGCAGTCTGTGTGTGTGTGAGTGTGTTTGTGTGAGAGTGTGTGTGTTGGTGCAGTGTGTGTGTTGGTGCAGTGTGTGTGTTGGTGCAGTGTGTGCGTATGTGTGTGTGAGAGTGAGTGTGAGTGTGTGTGTGTGTTGGTGCAGTGTGTGAGTGTGTCTGTGTTGGTGCAGTGTGTGTGTGTGAGAGTGTGTGTGTGTTGGTGCAGTGTGTGTTGGTGCAGTGTGTGTGTTGGTGCAGTGTGTGCATGTGAGTGTATGAGAGTGGGTGTGAGTGTATTTGTGTGTGAGTGTGTGTGTGTTGGTGCAGTGCGTGTGTGTGTTGGTGCAGTGCGTGTGTTGGTGCATGTGAGTGTGAGTGTATTTGTGTGTGAGAGTGTGGGTTGGTGCAGTCTATGTGTGAGTTGGTGCAGTGTGAGTGTGTTGGTGCAGTATGTGAGTGTGTCTGTTGGTGCAGTGTGTGTGTGTGTGAGTGTGTCTGTGTTGGTGCAGTGTGTGTGTGTGTGTGTTGGTGCAGTGTGTGTGTGTGAGAGTGTGTCTGTGTTGGTGCAGTGTGTGTGTGTGTGAGAGTGTGTCTGTGTTGGTGCAGTGTGTGTGAGAGAGTGTGTCTGTGTTGGTGCAGTGTGTGTGTGTGTCTGTGTTGGTGCAGTGTGTGTGTGTGAGTGTGTGTGTATGTTGGTGCAGTGTGTGTGTGTGTGTTGGTGCAGTGTGTGTGTGTGAGAGTGTGTCTGTGTTGGTGCAGTGTGTGTGTGTGAGTGTGTGTGTATGTTGGTGCAGTGTGTGTGTGTGTGTGTTGGTGCAGTGTGTGTGTGTGTTGGTGCTGTGTGTGTGTTGGTGCAGTGTGTGTGTGTGTTGGTGCAGTGTGTGTGTGTGTTGGTGCAGTGTGAGTGTGTGTGAGTGCGTTGGTGCAGTGAGTGTGAGTGTGTGTGTGTATGTTGGTGCAGTGTGTGTGTGAGAGTGTGTCTGTGTTGGTGCTGTGTGTGTGTGTGAGAGTGTGTGTGTGTTGGTGCAGTGTGTGTGTGTGAGTGTGTCTGTGTTGGTGCAGTGTGTGTGTGTGTGAGAGTGTGTCTGTGTTGGGGCAGTGTGTGTGTGTGAGAGTGTGTCTGTGTTGGTGCAGAGTGTGTGAGTGTGTGTATGTTGGTGCAGTGTGTGTGTGAGAGTGTGTCTGTGTTGGTGCTGTGTGTGTGTGTATGTTGGTGCAGTGTGTGTGTGTTGGTGCAGTGTGTGTGTGTGTTGGTGCAGTGTGAGTGTGTGTGAGTGCGTTGGTGCAGTGAGTGTGTGTGTGTTGGTGCAGTGTGTGAGTGTGTCTGTGTTGGTGCAGTGTGTGTGTGTGAGAGTGTGTGGTGGGGGTGAGTGTGTGTGGGGGGTGAGTGTGTGTGGTGGGTGTGAGTGTGTGTGTGTCGGAGTGTGTGTGTGAGAGTGTGTGTGTGTGGGGGGGGTGTGTGTAAGGTGTGTGTGTGGGGGGTGAGTGTGTGTGGGGGGGGTGAGTGTGTGTGTGTGGTGTGAGTGTGTGTGAGGTGTGTGTGGGCGGTGAGTGTGTGTGTGTGTGAGTGTGTGTGTGGGGGGTGAGTGTGTGTGTGGGGTGAGTGTGTGTGTGTGTGAGTGTGTGTGTGGGGGGTGAGTGTGTGTGTGGGGTGAGTGTGTTTGTGTGAGTGTGTGTGGGGGGTGAGTGTGTGTGAGTGTGTGGGGTGAGTGTGTGTGTGGTGTGTGTGAGTGAGGTGAGTGTGTGTGAGTGTGTGGGGTGAGTGAGTGTGTGTGAGTGAGGTGAGTGTGTGTGAGTGTGTGGGGGGTGAGGTGAGTGTGTGTGAGTGTGTGGGGGGTGAGTGTGTGTGTGGGGTGAGTGTGTTTGTGTGAGTGTGTGTGGGGGGGTGAGTGTGTGTGAGTGTGTGGGGTGAGTGTGTGTGTGGTGTGTGTGAGTGAGGTGAGTGTGTGTGAGTGTGTGGGGTGAGTGAGTGTGTGTGAGTGTGGGGTGTGTGTGTGTGTGTGAGGTGAATGTAGGTGTGTGTGTGTGTGGTGTGTGTGAGTGAGGTGAGTGTGTGTGAGTGTGTGGGGTGAGTGAGTGTGTGTGTGTGTGTGTGTGTGGGGGGGGTGTGTGTGTGTGTGTGTGTGGGGGGGGTGAGTGTGTGTGAGTGTGTGCTGGACTATCTGTGCCTCACACTAGAGAGTCCCCCAACACAATCAATCGCTTGGAACCCGCGGGACATGTTCGGAAAGGGGAGAGGACTCAGCAGGAGGGCATGGTCCACATTGGAACCAATGAGACAGGAAGGGAGAAGGTTGACATTCTGACGGAGATTATAGAGAGTTCGGCAGGAATTTTAAAAAGGTCTCGAGGGTAGTAGTGTCTGGTTTACTCCCGGTGCTGTGAGTTAGTGAGGGTAGGAATAGGAGGATAGAGCAGATGAATGCATGGCTGAGGAGCTGGTGTAGGGGAGAAGGATTCACATTTCTGAATCATTGGAATCTCTTCTGGGGTAGAAGTGACCTGTACAAAAAGGACAGATCGCACCTAAATCGGAAGGGGACTAATATCCTGGCAGGGAAGTTTGCTTGGGAGGATTTAAACGAGTAAGTTGGGGGGTGGGACCCAGGGAGATAGTGAGGAAAGAGATCAATCTGAGACGGGTACAGCTGAGAACAGAAACAAGTTAAACAGACAGGGCAGGCAGGGACAAAGCAGAGAACAAGATGAGACTGATAAATTAAACTGCATTTATTTCAATGCAAGGGGCCTAACAGGGAAGGCAGATGAACTCAGGGCACGGTTAGGAACATGGGACTGGGATATCATAGCAATTACAGAAACATGGCTCAGGGATGGACAGGATTGGCAGCTTAATGTTCCAGGATATAAATGCTACAGGAAGGATAGAAAGGGAGGCAAGAGAGGAGGGGGAGTGACATTTTTGATAAGGGACAGCATTACAGTTGTGCTAAGGGAGGATATTCCCAGAAATCCATCCAGGGAAGTTATTTGGGTGTAACTGAGAAATAAGAAAGGGATGATCACCTTATTGGGTTTATATTATAGACCCCCTAATAGTCAGAGAGAAATTGAGAATCAAATTTGTAAGGAGATGACAGCTATCTGTAAGAATAATAGTGTGGTGATGGTAGGGGATTTTAACTTTCCAAACACAGACTGGGACTGCCATAGTGTTAAGGGTTTAGATGGAGAGGAATGTGTTAAGTGTGTACAAGACTATTTTCTGATTCAGTATGTGGATGTACCGACTAGAGGAGGTGCAAAACATGACCTACTCTTGGGAAATAAGGCAGGGCAGGTGACTGAGGTGTCAGTGGGGGAGCACTTTGGGGCCAGAGACCATAATTCTATTAGATTTAAAATAGTGATGGAAAAGGATAGACCAGATCTAAAAGTTGAAGTTCTAAATTGGAGAAAGGCCAATTTTGCCGGTATTAGGCAAGAACTTTCGAAAGCTGATTGGAGGCAGATGTTCGCAGGTAAAGGGACGGCTGGAAAATGGGAAACCTTCAGAAATGAGATAATGAGAATCCAGAGAAAGTATATTCCTGTCAGGGTGAAAGGGAAGGCTGGTAAGTATAGGGACTGCTGGATGATGAGGGTTTGGTTAAAAAAAAAACGCAAGAAGCATATGGGCATGGGCCGGGTGCTGGCAGGTGGGACTAGATTGGGTTGGGATATCTGGTCGGCATGGACGGGTTGGGCCGAAGGGTCTGTTTCCGTGCTGGACATCTCTCTGACTCTGTGAGGCAGGTTAGCTGTGAAGAAATGTGGGATGTTTTATCTGCAGCCTGATGGTTAAAGGGGGGGCTCTGGTAAATGTGTATAAGTGGTGACGTCAGTGTTCAGGGTGAATATTAAGCAACTGTTCCCATTGGTTGCAGGGTCAGTAATAACAACTGGGAATAATGTGAAAGGGAAGGTTTTCAGGGATTTGTTTTTCATGGAGAGAGTGTTGGAGGTCTGGATAGCACTGCTTGAAAGGGGATTGAGGTGGGTACTGGATTAGAGTGGTGCTGGAAAAGCACAGCAGGTCAGGTAGATCCGAGGAGCAGGAAAATCGAGGTTTCGGGCAAAAGCCCTTCATCAGGAAGAGAGGGAATTGAGGTGGGTAAGCTCACAACCTTAAATAAGGATTTGTACGCACACTTAAAATGTCACGAAGTTCAGGATAATGGGGCTGGTGCAAGTTTGGATTATATTACTTACAGTGTGGAAACAGGCCCTTCGGCCCAACAAGTCCATACTGACCCTCTGAAGAGCAACCCACCCAGACCCATTCCCCTATATTTATCCCTTCACCTAACACTACGGGCAATTTAGCATGGCCAATTCACCCTAACCTGCACATCTTTTGGACTGTGGGAGGAAACCCACACAGACACGGAGAGAATGTACAAACCCCACACAGACAGTCACCCCAAGGCTGGGATCGAACCTGGGAGCCTGGTGCTGTGAGGCAGCAGTGCTAACCACTGTGTTGCTTTGGGTTCATAGACTCGATGGAAGAGGCCATCTTCTGTACTATACGATTCTGTCACGCGATGATTCTCTCAGGAATGTCAATGGCTCAGTGGTTAGCACTGCTGCCTCACGGTGCCAGAGACCCAGGTTCGATTCCCGCCTCTGGGTGACTGTGTGGAGTTTGCACGTTCTGCCCGTGTCTGCGTGGGTTTCCTCCGGGTGCTCCGGTTTCCTCCCGCAGTCCAAAGACGGGCGGGTTAAGGCAAATTGCCTCCGTTAATGTACCCAAAGCATTCAGAGATGGGAAAGTTTAGGTGGGTCAGCCATGGGAAATGCAGGGTTAGGGTAGGGAGTTGGGAACAGGACGAGATGCTCGTTGGAGGGACAGTGTGGACTTGCTGGGCCGAATGGCCTGTTTTCATACTTTGGGGATTCAGTACAAAGGGAGTAATCCTTGGCTGCCTTGCTAGAGGGGATGCTGAGGGATAGGATTTACATGTATCCATACATGTCAAGGACTGACAGGCTTTGTGGGTGGGAAATCATGTCTCACAAACTTGATTGAGCTTTTTTGAAGTAACAAAGAGGATTGATGAGGGCAGAGCAGTAGGTGTGATCTATATGGATTTCAGTAAGGCATTCGACAAGGTTCCCCATGGGAGACTGGTTAGCAAGGTTAGATCTCACAGAATACAGGGAGAACTAGCCATTCGGATACAGAGCTGGCTCAAAGGTAGAAGACAGAGGGTGGTGGTGGAGGGTAGTTTTTCAGACTGGAGGCCTGTGACTACAGAGCGCTGGGTCCACTGCTTTTTGTCATTTATATAAATGATTTGGATGTGAACATAAGACGTACAGTTAGTAAGTTTGCAGATGACACCAAAATTGGATGATGTAGTGGACAGTGAAGAGAGTTACCTCAGATTACAATGGGACCTTAATGGGTCGAGAATGTGGTGCGGGGAAAACACAGCCAGTCAGGCAGCATCCGAGGAGCAGGAGAATCGACGTTTCAGGCATAAGCCCTTCATCAGGAATTCTCCTGCTCCAGGGATGCTGCCTGACCTGCTGTGCTTTTCCAGCACCCACTCTCGACTCTGATCTCCAGTGTCTGCAGCCCTCGCTTTCTACTAGGGATCTTGATCGACGAAGGAGTGGCAGATGGAGTTTCATTTAGATCACTGTGAGGTGTTGCATTTTGGTCAGGCAGGTCAGGGCAGGAGTTATAGACTTAAATCATTGGGTCCTAAGGTATGTTGCTGAACAAAGAGACCTTGGAGTGCAGGTTCATAGCTCCTTGAAAGTGGAGTTGCAGGTAGATAGGATAGTGAAGATGGTGTTTGGTATGCTTTCCTTTATTGGTCAGATATTGAGTACAGGAGTTGGGAGGTCATGTTGCAGCTGTACAGGACATTGGTTAGGCCACTGTTGGAATATTGCATGCAATTCTGGTCTCCCTCCTATCGGAAAGATGTTGTGAAACTTGGAAGGGTTCAGAAAAGATTTACAAGGATGTTGCCAGGGTTGGAGGGTTTGAGCTACAGGGAGAGGCTGAACAGGCTGGGGCTGTTTTACCTGGAGCATCAGAGACTGAGGGGTGACCTTATAGCGGTTTATAAAATCATGAGGGGCATGGGAAAAGCTGAGGATAGGGGAATCCAAAAGTACAGAGCACAGGTTTAAGGAGAGAGATGAGAGGGGAAAGATTTAAAAGGAACCTAAGGGGCAACCTTTTCACACAGAGGGTGGTACGTGTATGGAATGAGCTGCCAAAGGGAGTAGTGGAGGCTGGTACAATTGCAACATTTAAGAGGCATTTGGATGGGTATATGAATAGGAAGGGTTTGGAGGGATATGGGCCGGGTGCTGGCAGGTGGGACTAGATTGGGTTGGGATATCTCGTTGGCATGGACGGGTTGGACCGAAGGGTCTGTTTCCGTGCCGTTTAGTTTGAAGTCTCTCTGCTTTCTGAAGGCGACTCCTTCCTATTTCTCCAGGCAACCTCTCGATCCAGTCATCCCTGCCCCACTGAAGCCGGCTCTATCCCACACATCTTTCTCACTCGGGATTGTTGCGTCTCGTTCTTTGCTGCCAACCTAACCCTCAGTGAGACAATGGCCACAAATACCTACTTCCCCCCCTCTCTCTCTCTCTCTCTCTCTCTCTCTCTATCCCTCACCACCACTGATCCACTTGACCCACCTCACCTCGAAGGACGTGGTTCGGCAGGACCCAGGTAAGTGCTGCAGCAAACGCTCCTGAACACAGTCCGGGAATTCCTGCCTTCTGCACAGCCAGTCCATATTCTGGGAAGTTCGGTCCCCCATTGTGACTGCTCCGCAATGCTGGCTGGAATTTCTCTGCAGGTGTGCTCCTCTGCATCTGTTCCATTCCCTGGTGGTCCACCCCACACTCACACAGAGACAATTCCCCCCTTCATGTTAATTCCCTGTGGCCTCTGTAACTGAACACATTCCTGCTCCAGAACCCGCACCAACCTCCGTAACCAAGAGGCCCTCTTCCCTGTTTTTACTTTCGATCGTTCCCGAACACATTCTTGTCCTGGCTGCAGTCAGGTCAGCCAGGTGGTCCTCACTGACTATGGGTTCCCCGATTGCCGCTGGTAATGGGTGGCTCAGGGGTTAGCACTGCTGCCTCACAGCGCCATGGACCCAGGTTCGATCCCAGCCTCAGGCGAATGTGTGGAGTTTGCACATTCTCCCCGTGTCTGCGTGGGTTTCCTCCGGGTGCTCCGGTTTCCTCCCACAGTCCAAAGGTGTGCGGGTCAGGGTGAATTGGCCGTGCTAAATTGCTCATTACTCAGAGGGAAATGGGTCAGGGTAGGTTGCTCTTCGGAGGGTCAGTGTGGACTTGTTGGGCCGAAGGGTCTGTTTCCACACTGTAGGGAATCTGATCTAATTTTCTCCAATCAGGGAGCCCTGGCTGACAGAAAAAGGAATTTACTGGGCAGTGGGGACTCCAGTGGAGGGCTCTCTATGCAGGAGTCCTTCCCCTTTCTCTCGGGGATCTGGGGTGGAGGGTGCTGCTGTGCTAAATTACCCCATAGTGTTAGGTGCATTAGAGTCATAGAGATGTACAGCACGGAATCAGACCCTTCGGTCCAACCCGTCCATGCTATCCCAGATATCCCAACCCAATCTAGTCCCACCTGCCAGCACCCGGCCCATATCTCTCCAAGCCCTTCCTATTCATATACCCATCCAGATGCCTCTTAAATGTTGCAATTGTACCAGCCTCCACCACATCCTCTGGCAGCTCATTCCATACACGTACCACCCTCTGTGTGAAAAAGTTGCCCCTTAGGTCTCTTTGATATCTTTCCCCTCTCACCCTAAACCTATGCCCTCTTGTTCTGGACTCCCCCACCCCAGGGAAAAGACTTTGTCTGTTTATCCTAGTTAGGGGTAAATGTGGGGAATGGGTCTGGGTGGGTTACTCTTCAGAGGGTCGGTGTGGGTTTGTTGTGAGAGGGAGATTGGGAGATTTGCTGGCGTGATTCGAGAGGGTTTAAACTAGTTTGGCGGGGGGGGGGGGGGGGTGGGGAATCAGAGCCACATGTCTGAGAGGGGGGTCAGTTGCAGACGGGACAGTGACAGGGTGTAGTGAATCTATCGGGAAGGGAGCAGTTAAAGTGTGTCTGCTTTAATGCAAGGAGTGTCAGAAATAAGAGTGATGAACTTTGAGCATGGATCAGTACTTGGGACTATGATGTTGTGGCCATAATGGAGACGTGGGTTTCACAGGGACAGGAATGGTTGCTTGACATTCCAGGGTTTAGAACGTTTAAAAACAACAGGGAGGGTGGAAAAGAGGAAGGGGGTGTAGCATTGCTAATCAGAGAGTGCATCACAGCGACAGAAACGAGGGTTGTTGAGGAAGGTTTGGCTACTAAGTCAGTATGGGTGGACGTTGGGAACAGCTAGCACATTTTCTACAGACCCCCTAATAACAGTAGAGAGATTGAAGATCTCATAGGCAGGCAGATTCTGGAAAAATGCAGATGTAGCAGGGTTGTTGTTATGGGTGATTTCAACTTTCCCAATATCGACTGGAACCTCCTAAGTGCAGATGGTTTGGATGGAGCCGTTTTCCTTACTCAGTATGTAGACAGGCCGACGAGGGGAGAGGCCATTTTGGATTTGGTGCTCGGCAACGAGCCTGGACAGGTGTCAGATCTCGCGATGGGAGAACACTTTGGTGACAGTGATCACAACTGCCTCACATTTACCATTGCCATGGGGAGGGAAAGGAGCAGTTACCGAGGGAAGACATTTAATTAGATTAGATTACTTACAGTGTGGAAACAGGCCCTTCGGCCCAACAAGTCCACACCGACCCACCGAAGCACAACCCACCCATACCCCTACATTTACCCCTTACCTAACACTACGGGTAATTTAGCATGGCCAATTCACCTGACCCGCACATCTTTGGACTGTGGGAGGAAACCGGAGCACCGGAGGAAACCCACGCAGACACGGGGAGAACGTGCAAACTCCACACAGTCAGTCGCCTGAGGCGGGAATTGAACCTGGGTCTCAGGCGCTGTGAGGCAGCAGTGCTAGCCACCGTGCCGCCCACAATTGGGGAAAAGGAAATCATGACACTATCAGACAGGAGTTGGGAAGTACAGACTGGGAGCAGTTGTCCCACAGAAAGGGCACAGCAGACATGTGGAGACTATTTAAGGAGCAGTTGTTGCGAGTGATGCACGAATTTGTTCCTCTGAGACAGGTAAGGAGGGGTAAGATTAAGGAGCCCTGGGTGACGAGAGTAGAAGAGCTTCTCATCAAAAGGAAGAAGGCAGCTTATGTAAGGTGGAGGAAGCAAGGATCTAGTACAGCTTTAGAGGATTACAGGCTTGCTAAAAACAAACTCAGAAATGGGCTGAGGAGAGCCAGGAGGGGGCTCAAAAAAGGCTTGGCAGGAAGGATTAGGGAGAACTCAACGGCATTTTACTCAGACGTGAGGAATAAGAGAATGATCGGGGGAAGGTAGGGCTGATCAGGGATAGCGTAGGGAACTTGTGTGTGGAGTCTGAGCAGATAGGGGAAGCCCTGAATGAGTATTTGGCTTTGGCTTTCTCTAAAGAAAGGGACCGTGTTGTAAATGGAAATTTGAGGAACTGGGATACAGACTTGACCAGATGAAGATTGATGAAGTTGATATGCTGGAAATTTTGGAAAACATTAAGATTGATAAGCCCCTAGGGCCAGACCAGCTTTATCCTAGGCTGCTCCGGGAAGTGAGGTAGGAGATTACCAAGCCACTGGTGAGGATATTTGCCTCCTCACTCTCCACGGGAGTCGTACCAGAGGTTTGGAAGGAGTTAAATGTTGTTCCTCTTTTCAAGAAGGGAAATAGGGAAATCTTTGGCAATTACAGACCAGTCACTCTTACATCTATGGTCAGTAAAGTTTTGGAAAGGATTTTGAGGGATAGTATTTATGACCAATTGGCAAAGCATAGTGTGATTAAAGGCAGTCAGCATGGCTTTGTGAGGGGCAGGTCATGCTTCACAAATCTTATTGAGTTCTTTGAGGAGGTGTCAAGACAGGTCGACGACAGTTGAGCAGTGGATGTGGTGTATATGGATTTCAGCAAGGCATTTGATAGGGTTCCCCATGGTAGGCTCATTCATAAAGTCAGGAAGAATGGGATACAGGGAGATTTGGCTATCTGGATTCAGAATTGGCTGGCTGACAGAAGGCAGGTAGATGGGAAGTATTCTGCCTGGAGATCAGTGTTGAGTGGGGTCCCACAGAGCTCTGTTCTTGGGCCTTTGCTCTTTGTAGTTTTTATAAATGACTTGGATGAGGAGGTTGAGGGGTTGGTTAGTAAATTTGCAGATGACACAAATGTTGGAGGTGTCGTCAATAGTATAGAGGGCTACTGCAGTCTGCAGATGGGATGCAGAGCTGGGCTGAGAAAAGGCAGATGGAGTTCAACCTGGACAAATGCGAAGTGATGCATTTTGGAAGATCGAACTAGAATGCTGAATAAAGGATTAAGGACAGTGTGGAGGAACAGAGGGATCTAGGTGTGCAAGTACATATATCCCACGAAGTGGCCACCCAAATGGATAGTGTTGTTAAGAAAGCATGTGGTGTTTTAGCTTTCATTAACAGGGCGATTGAGTTTAAGAGCCGTGAGGTTTTGCTGCAGCTCTACAAGTCCCTGGTGAGACCACACTTGGAATATTGTGTCTGGTTCTGGTCGCCCTACTATAGGAAAGATACCGAGGCTTTGGAGAGGGTGCAAAGGAGGTTTACCAGGATGCTGCCTGGACTGGAGGGCTTGCCTTATGAAGAAACGTTGAATAAGCTCAGACTTTTCTCTCTGGAGAGGAGGAGGAAGTGAGGAGACCTGATAGAGATATACAAGGTAATGAGAGGCATGGGTAGAGTCAATAGGCAGAGACTTTTCCCCCAGGGCAGTTTCGACTGGTACATGGGGTCATAGTTTTAAGATATGAGGGAAAAGGTAGAGAGGAGATGTCAGAGGTAGGTTCTTTACATAGAGAGATGTGAACGCATGGAGCGGTGGTGATGGAAGCAGAGTCATTGGGGACATTTAAGCGACTGCTGGACATGCCCATGGATAGCAGTGAGTTGAGGGGTGTGTAGGTTAAGTTGCTATATTTTACATTAGGATTAAACTTCAGCACAACATCGTGGGGCTAAGGGCCTGTTCTGTGCTGTACTTTTCTATGTTGGGCCGAAGGGCCTGTTTCCACACTGTGGGGATTCTAAGCTAATGTAAAAGCCCAAACTCGATGGGGGTGAAATTGGTTGAGAAAGACGCTCCTTGATTGGCTCGACATTTCTCGATCAAAAAATGGCTGCCTGAGTGAGGTCCTAATGAAAGAGCCACCTCGCTCGAATCTGCACGACCCGTCCAGTGCCATATGCCTTACATTTACTGAATCCTTTGCATACAGGGACTTAGGTGCAAAGCAGGGAGGGTGCATGGAGGTGGTGGTGCAGCTGTCTGTCATGGAGCTACATGTGAGTGCAGTTCGATAAGGATTCCTCGCGGTATTGCTGCTAATAATATCCACAAGGGTTTGGAATCAACTCGGGGGAGGCGAGGACTGCAGATGCTGGATATAGTCGAGTGAAGGGTTTATGGGCGAAACGTCGATTCTCCTGCTTCTCAGATGCTGCCTGACCGGCTGTGCTTTTCCAGCACCACTTTCTCGCCCCATAAGGGTTTGGACCAACGCAGTAGAACCTCGATTATCCGAACATCGGTTATCCGAATTTCGGATTGTCTCAACAAGATCCTAAGGTCACGTGAAGCAGCTCTCAGCATTCAGTTCTCCCTTCAACGGCGTTATGGTGGGGGTTGCTGGATAACAGAGAGATGTCCAGGTACCCAGCACTCATAAAATACTGCTTGTTTCTGAACGATCAATTGTCTGAACAAAATACTCCCCAGCCGTCTCGTTTGGATAATCGAGGTTCCACTGCATCCCTCGATTGCCTGATGGGGTATCATCAGCCTGTGCCATTTCCCAGCAGACCAGAGACAGAACCTTTTACAAGGGCCTACCCCAGGTCACCAGATCTTTCTGGATGACGTGCTAGTAGCCAGGAAGCCCATGTTAGATCATTTCGGGAAGATGGACACACAACGTTTCCCCGAGGTGGGGGGGGAGGAGGGTATGCCTTTGGAGGGAATGTTGTGCTCCATCACCCTCCAGTGATTTATTGGAGTTGGAGAATGGTAAGACGTGATTATACCCATTGGAAGTTGACGTGAGGGTGATCAAAGGTGCCCAGCTCTCACCTCTCTCCTTGGTTCGGTGAATTATTGCAGAATATTGATCCATAACCTGGCCTCCATCATGGCACCCCTTACATTTGCTGTTGAAGAACAGTCAGCCTTGGAAACGGTCTTGTAGCCACAGCATGAAACGTGGAAGGGTTCAGAAAAGAATAGCAAGCATGTAGGAGGGTTTCAACTACAGGGAGAGGCTGAATAGACTGAGGCTGAGGAATCCACCAACCATCCAAGCAACTGGCGTCCTGAAGCACATCCTCTCTTCAGGCACGGAATGGGTGACACCCAATTCTGAGGCGGGCCAGAAGGAAGGGCTATAGAGGAAACATTTCAAAGGACACTCAGGATGTGGGGTCGAAACGTGGGCTGGGAAGGCAAGTTTGGTGTAGGGAAACGGCCCGGATGGGGAGGAATTGGTCAAGTGTGTTCAGGAGAAGGTTCTTTTTCGAGATTCAGATGTAGCGACCAGAGAGGGAGCAAAACTAATCGTTCCCTTGGGAAATAAGGCGGGGAACGCGACGGAGGTGTTAATGGAGGAGGACATTGGGACCAGTGATCCTGTTTCTACTAGTTTGAAAACAGTTATGGAAAAAGAGAGGCCTAACTGAAAAGTTCCAAATGGGAGCAAGGTCAATTTTGATGGGAACAGACAGGAATGCCCAAAAGTTGATTTGGGGAGACAGTTGGTCAAGGCTTGACTGGCAAGTGGATGGTGGGGGAGGGGGCGGCTTCAGAAGTGTCATCACTAGAGTTCAGAGACACTATGTTCCTAGAAAAGTGAAGGTAAGGCTGGTAAAAGTAGGGAATACTAGATGACTAGAGATATCGAGGCCACGGTCAAGAAAAAGGAGATATAGACAGCTGGAATCAAGTGGATCCCTTGAGGAGTATAGGGGGAGCATTCTTAAAAGGGAAATCAGGAGAGCCGCAAGGGGACATGAGATAGCCATGACAGCCCAAGGTTAAGGAGAACGCAGAGAGAGTCTACAAATGCATAAAGGGCATAAGAGCAACTAGGGAGAGAATATACAGCCCCTTAGGATAACCAACACTGTCCTTGTGTGGAACTGCAGGAGATGGGTGAGATCCTGACTGAATATTGTGCCTCAGCATTTACTGCAGAGAAAGACACGGAAGCGAGGGAACTTGGGGAAATGACTAGTGATCTCTTGAAAACAGTCCACATGAGGGAAGAGCTGGTCCTGGAGCTCTTGAAATGCACAAAGGTAGGTAGATCTCCGGGACCCGATCAGATGTGGGCCTGGGAC
Source organism: Hemiscyllium ocellatum (assembly GCF_020745735.1). Classification (NCBI taxonomy): domain Eukaryota; kingdom Metazoa; phylum Chordata; class Chondrichthyes; order Orectolobiformes; family Hemiscylliidae; genus Hemiscyllium; species Hemiscyllium ocellatum. Next base: position 10,064,567 of record NC_083427.1, read on the forward strand.
ATTGTGGGAAGCTAAGGAAGAAACTGCGGGGCACCGAGCAGAGCTATTTGTATCGCCTACAGCCACAGGTGAGGTGCTGGAAGTCCAGAGGTTGTCTAACACTGTGCCATGATTTAAGACATGCTGTAAGGACACGCCAGGGAACTATAGACTGGCGAGCCTTACCTCAGCGGTGGTTAAGTTGTTAGAAGGGATTGTGACTGACCTGATTTAAACACATTTGGAGAATCAAGGACTGATTAGGGATAGTCAACGTGGTTTTGTGAGTGGGAAATCATGTCGAGGTTCTGCACAGATTAGTTAGTAAGGTTAGATCACATGGGAGAGCTAGCCAACTGGATACCAAGATTAGCTTGATAGTAGGAGCCAGAAGGTGGGGTTTGAGGTTATTGTATGGACTGGACGTCTGCGACCAGTTGTGTGCCACAGGGATCAGTGTTGTTGTCATTTATGTACACGATGTGAATGAGAATATAGGTAGCAGGTTTCATCAGTTTGCTGATGACAAACATTGACGGTATGGAGGACAGTGAATTTTAAAGAGTACAATGGGGTCAGCTGGGCCAAGGTGCTGAGGAGTGGCAGATGAAGAGAAACATAACGAATCCCTTCTGCCTGCCTTTAGTCCACATCCCTCCATTCCTTGCATATTCATGTGGTTATCTAAAAGTCCATTAAACGCCCCTATTATATATCCCTCCACCACCACCCCAGCAGTGCATTCCACACTCCTACCACTCGCTGAGTAAAAAGACTTGCCCCTCACATCTCCTTTCAACTGTCCCTCTCTACCTTCAATATAAATATGCCCCATAGTATTAGACATGTCAGCAATACGAAAAGGGTTCGGACTGTCAACCCTATCTGTGCATCTCATAATTTTATAGATGTCTATCAGGCTTCCCCTCAGCCTCTGTCACTCCAGAGAAAACAATCTGAGTTTTTCCAGCCTCTCCTTATAGCTCATACCCTCTAATCCAGGCACATGTGGGTAAACCTCGTCTGCACCCCCTCCAAAGAATCCCCATCCCTCCTGTAATGTGGTGACCTGAATTGAACACAATACGCTAGGTGTGGCCTAACCAAAGTCTTGTAGAGCTGCAACATGGTATCCTGACTCTTGTACTCAATGCCCCGATTAATAAAGGCAATAATGCCATACATCTTCTTTACCCCCATATCGACCTGTGTACCAATTTCAGCTATGGGCTTGAATCCCAACATCTCTCTTACATCAATGCTGTTTAAGACCTTGCCACTAACTTGATACTTGCCCTTAACACTCGACCTCCCAAAATGCAGTACCTCACACTTACCCAGATTAAACTCCATCTGCCATTTCTCTGCCAATATCTGCAACTGATCTACATCTCACTGTGCTATTTGACAACCTTCTACACTATCCACAACTCCACCGATCTTTGTGTTGTCTGCAAACTTATTAATTCACCCAATTACGTTTTCATCCAAGTAATTTCTATGTATATCACAGAGGTTCCAGTACAGATCTTTCCCATTCACAGACTTTCCCCAGTCAGAAAACACCCCTCCCATTACTACCCGCTTTCTTCAATGAGCAATTCTGAATCCAAATAGCCAAGTCACTGTGGATCCCATGTATTTTAATCTTCTGCATGAGCCTAGCATGAGGGACCATGTCAAAAGCCTTACTACAATCCATGTAGGCAACATCTACTACTCTGCCCTTCATCAAAATGTAGAGTAATATGGGTGTGTGTGTGGGTTATCCTTTGGAGGGTCGGTGTGGACATGTTGAGCTAAAGGACCTGTTTCCACGCTGTAGGGATTCTATGGAGGCACAGTGGCTCAGTGGTTAGCACTGCTGCCTCACATGAACCAGGGACACGGGTTCGATGCCAGCCTCAGGCAACTGTGTGGAGATTACACATTCTCTCTGTGTTTGTGTGGGTTTCCTCCCACAGTGCAAAGATGTGCAGGTTAGGGTGAACTGGCATGCTAAATTGCCCGTAGTGTTAGGTACATTAGTCAGAGGGAAATGGGGCTGGGTGGGTTGTTGTTCGGAGGGTTAGTGTGGACTTGTTGGGCTGAAGGGCCTGTTTCCACACTGTAGGGAATCAAATCAGATCAGATCTAATCTAATCACTTTTGTCACCACCTCAAAAAAGTTCAAGTTAGTAAGACATGACCTACCCTGTACAAAGCCATACTGACTGTCCCTTATTTGGCCATGCTTTTCCAAATGCACGTAATTCCTAATCTTGAAATTCTCTCCAATAGCTTGCCACCCACAGATGTGAGACTCCCTGGCCTACGGTTACCTGGATTATCCCTATTTCCCTTCTTAAATGGAGGAATAATATTAGCTCCTAACAGTCCTCCCAGACCTGTCTAGTGGCTAATGAGGATACAAAGATCTGGTTAACACCCCAGTAATCTCCTCTCTTGCCTCAAACAATAACCTGGGATAGATTGAATCAGGCCCTGGAGATATATCCACCTTTATACTCTTCAAGAGACCCCACACCACTTATTTCTTAATCTCAAAATGCCGTAGCACGTTCGTATGCTCCGCAGTAATCTCACTAGCTTCCATGTTGTTCTGCTTGGTGGATACTCATTTAGGATTTCACTCAGGTTCTCTGCCTCCAAGTACAAGTGCCGTCTGTTACTCTTGAGCGAGTCTGACCCTCTCCCTAGTTTTCCTCTCATTTTTAATGTCTGTACAAAATATCCTTGGGATTCTCTTTCAGTTTACTAGCCAAGGTCATTTCACGGCCCCCTTCCTGCTCCCCTAATCTCCTGCTTTCTTTATTTTCCTCATTGGTCCTATACAATTTTAGATTGTTTCTGTTTTGACCAAATTCCCAACCTTTTCCCGTTATCCAAGGGTCCCTCACCTTGCCATCTTTGACATTCCTCCTTATTGGAACATGCCAGTCCTAAACTGCTTAGCACTGGTTAGAGAGACTGGAATATCCATTCTGCCCCGTATCTCTGCTACGGGATATGGTGGAACGCCTCTCTGCTCAATTGATGCATCCAATATATTGTTTAAGTTGGGATCTGGGTGTCTGTTTATAAATAAACGCTTAGGTATACATGTGTACATATGTATAAGCATGTATTTATTAGCAAGGTTTGAGAAGATTTGTAGCTCAGGTTAAGGTTCTGGATGTAAGTTTGCTCACTGAGCTGGAAGGTTTGTTTTCAGACGTTTCGTCACCCTACTTCTTCAGTGGGCCTCAGGGTGAAGCACTACTGATGGCTTGTCCTTTCTATTTACATGTTTGGGTTTCTTTGGGTGATGTCATTTCCTGTAGTGATGCCATTTCCAGTTCTTTATCTCAGGCATGCATACTAATTTACAAGCATTTATACATATGGAACTTACCCGTGTCAAAATGTATAAATGTGCATAAATATTTACACACACACACACACATATATCAGCATGTATAAATGAATATAAATGTGCTGTTGTGTTTATATTCATGCACACAATGTGTTTTAATGGGCACATACAAAAATATGTACAGACAGGTGTGCATATATCAACATGTGTATGCAAATGTGCACATTACATGTATGTTTGTATATACACTATATAGGAAGACGTGGATGTAAAATGTATGTGAATATTTAAATAAATGTGCATACTTTATATAAACGTGTCTATATATAAACAAATGTGTATGCTTATATAGGTGTAATTATATATACACTTAAATATGCATGTATGTGTGGGTGTGTATGTATAGACAAGTCCATGTAACTGTACATGCATGTCTATTGAAAGCTCAAACTTAGGTACATCTGCTGTACCCTGACATGTGTTTCACACATTACTCATCATTCTACACATACAACGGAAATATAAATGTGCAAGTTCTATGAAATGCATAACGTCAAAGGGAACTTGGATTATTTTGACCTTATAAAATCCCTGGTGTTGAAATAGGCCATTCATCCGCTCGAGTGCACAGGGACCATCTGAAGAGCATCCCACCCTGATCCACCTCCCTACCCTATCTTAGTAACCTGGCATTTCCCAAGGCTAACCCACTTAACCTGCAGACTATGGGCATTTTAGCTTGGCCAATTCACCTGACCTGCACATCTTTGGACTGTGGGAGGAAACTGGAGCACCCGGAGGAAACCCACGCAGACACGGGAGAATGTGCGAACTCCACACAGACAGTTGCCCAAGGCTGGTCCCTGGCATTGAGGAAGCAGTGCTAACCACTGAGCCACCATGCCCACCCTCTTTTTGTAAGCTCAGCATTGCACTCACCCCTTCCCTTCCCCAGCTAAACCTGCCAGTCCAGTGCTTTCTAACCCACACCTCCCACAACTGTCCTGTCTACATTGATTAAGCCTCCCAGTGTCTGCTCTCTACCAAGCAAGTTCTGCTGTTACCACAATTTCATCCAACTGCCTTCAGCAAGGTCACACAGCGCCAGGGCCTCGGGTTCGATTCCTGCCTCGGGGCAATTCTCCGTGCGGAGTTTGCACATTCTCCCCGTGTCTGCGTGGGTTCCCTCCGGCTGTTTAGATGTGCATGTCAGGTGAATTGGCCATGCTAAATTGCCACCTCAGGGGTAAATATTGGGTTGGGGAATGGGTCTGGGTGGGTTTCTCTTCAGAGGGTCGGTGTGGACTTGTTGGGCTGAAGGGTCTGTTTCCACGCTGTAGGGAATCTAATGTAAAAAAAGTCTCTTCCCTGTTTCATCACTAAGGGTTCCTGCTGTTGCTCCGAGATATCTCCCTCAACACAATCTTTGGGACTCCTGACTGTCAATGAGCTGGCCAACACCCATGCAAGTTGTGCATTCAACTCCCTCCGATTTGGCCTCCTGGTTTTCATTGGAAAACGATTTGAGTACAGGAGGAGGACGCCATAGCAGCAGTACAGGGCCTGGGAAGACAACACCTGGAGTATCACATGCAGTTTTGGCTTCCTTACCTTTGAAGGGATACACACTGCCAGGGACGCACTGTTAGTGGACATTTACTCTGCTGATTTTGGGGATGACAGCACAAGATTGGTTCAACTACTGGAAAAAAAAGGTGTTGCGAACCTTGAAAGAATTCAGAGAAGATGTACAAACATGTTGCCAGGGTTGGAGGGTTTGAGCTATAGGGAGAGGCTGAACAGGCTGGGGTTGTTTTCCCCGGAGTGTCGGAGGCTGAGGGGTGACCTTGTAGAGGTCTATAAAGGTGCGAGGGACATGGATAGGGTCAACAGCCAAAGTCTTCTCCCCAGGGTGAAGGCATCCAAAACTAGAGGGCACAGATTTAAGGTGAGAGGGGAAATGTTTAAAAGGGACCTCAGGGGCACACAGAGGGTGGTGCGTGTATGGAGTGAGCTGTGAGAGGATAGGTATATGAATAGGAAGGGCCGAGCGATATGAGCCAACTGCTGGCAGTGATGAAGGTAGGATATCTGGTCAGCATGGTTGAAAATGTGTTGCTGGTTAAAGCACAGCAGGTCAGACAGCATCCAAGGAATAGGAAATTCGACGTTTTGGGCATAAGCCCTTCATCAGGAATGAGGAGAGGGTGCCAGGCAGGCTAAGATAAAAGGTAGAGAGGAGGGACTTGGGGGAGGGGCAATGGAGGTGGGATAGGTGGAAGGAGGTCAAGGTGAGGGTGATAGGCCGGAGTGGGTTGGGGGCGGAGAGGTTAGGAAGAAGATTGCAGGTTAGGAGGGCGGTGCTGAGTTGAGGGAACCGACTGAGACAAGGTGGGGGGAGGGGAAATGAGGAAACTGGAGTTCGGAGTCCGTGTGGGATCAGTCGGTTCCGTAGGCAGGTGCTGAGGAAGGAGATATGGCTGTGGTAGCGAGTCTGTTTGAGAACGTGGTTGAAGAGTTTCTGTGCAGAGGAGATGACCTGGGGGGTGCAGTGAGAGAGAAACTCACTGAAATCTTTGTAGAGGGAGGAAGAGAGCTTCTTCAAGGAAGGCATCCTTGCAAGAGGATTCGCAGTAGGTTAAAATCTTCGGGTAAAAAATGAGGTCTGCAGATGCTGGAGATCACAGTTGAAAATGTGTTGCTGGTTAAAGCACAGCATGCTGCCTGACCTGCTGTGCTTTAACCAGCAACACATTTTCAACTGTGATCTCCAGCATCTGCAGACCTCACTTTTTACCCTATCTGGTCAGCATGGATGAGTTGGACTGAAGAATCTGCTTCCTTGCTGTACACCTTTATGCCTCTATTACTGGGCCTTAGAAATATAAGAGGGGATCTGTTTGAAACATATAACATTGGGTAAGGCTAGACAGATCAGATGCAGGATGTTTTACCTGGCCTATACATCCGTGAAGACAATGTGTAGTTAAGCAGTCTTCTCGTATACTTTCTTATGTCGGTCAAAAGAACACTGCACACAACAGCAAGGTGGTTTCAATGGGGCTGCATATAGTCTGAGGCGAAAGTGAGGACTGCAGGTATGGTGCTGGAAAAGCACAGCAGGTCAGGCAGCATCTGAGAGGCAATTTTGCCCGAAACGCCGACTCTCCTGCTCCTTGGATGTTTCCTGATCTGCTGTGCTTTTCCAGCACCACACACTCGACTGCATAGAATACCAGTCAGGCCACAGGTGGAGTACCAGGTACTGTTCCTGTCACCACCTTGGAGGAAAGAGGTTATGGCACAGGATGATTGATCAGGATGTTGCCCTGGGATGGAGCAGTTCAGCTATGAAGACAGAATGGACAAGGCTGGGGTTGTTTTCCCTCGAGCAGAAATGCTGAGGGGAGATATGATTGAGGTGTACAAGGGGCCACTGACGGGGTATGTAGGCAGAACCCTCTCCCCTCAGTAGACACACCAATAACCACCGGGGTGCAGTTTCAAGGCAACAAACCAGAGGATTAAAAGGGTTCTGTGGAAACCGTTTCTCACCCACACTGAGTGGTGGGGCATGTGGAATTCTCTGCCTTAAAGGGTGCTAGATATGGGACTCCGTAAGATATGAACACTCAAAGCAATACAACATGCCAGGCCATGGGGGCTAAGTGCTGAAAAATGGGAATCAGAATGTATGGATGTTTGACACCCGACATTGGGTTGCCTTCTTAAGAGGACAGAAGACTAACAGCTAATGCTTCAGGTAGGGAAGATTGAGGGGCATGGACAGGGTGAATAGAGAGCAGCTGTACCCCTTGGTTGAAGGGTCAATTACAAAAGGACATAGGGATTCTTTGAAAACTACAGCGTGGAAACAGGCCCTTCAGCCCAACATGTCCACACCAACCCTCTGAAGAGTAACCCACCCAGACCCATATTACTCTACATATTTCCCCCTGACTAATGCACCTAACCTACACATCCCTGAACACTATGGGCAATTTAGCATGGCCAATTCATCCTATCTTTGGATCGTGGGAGGAAACCCACACAGACACGGGGGAGAATGTGCAAACTCCACACAGACAGTTGCCTGTGGCTGGATTCGAACCCGGGTCCCTGGCGCCATCAGGCAGCAGTGCTAACCACTGAGCCATCGTAATGTTTGAGGATAAAGGAAAGGAGATTCAGAGAGGAAAAAAAAAACCATGATAGGAATCTGGAATGCACAGGATGGTGGCTGGCGACCTTAAAATCTTTAGGAAATATCTGGAGGAGTACTTCAAATATCATTACATTCAGGGAAATGGGACAAGTGCAGAGAGTTGTGGGCCAAAGTGCTATTTCGGCTGTATGGATCTATGGCATGGACAGAATGGGCTGTAGGGCCTGTAGAGTTTCTGTACTGTAACAGAAACTCCATGGCTCTGTGATACAGTCGCTATTCCCCAGCCACTCCTGACTGGTGTCTAACCGCTCTGGCCATCCTCAGAACACCCACAGCGTGACCCCCCCCCCCCAATTCGGCAAAATTGACCCACATTGTCCAAGTTCCAAACTCCAAGATAAATCAATGTGTCGGCTTTTATTGGACAGACAGAAAGTACAAGCCATCTATATGTCTAGATACTTACAAATAGGATAGTGATCGAGAGTACATGAAATGTTCAAATTGAGTGAACTCTCAGCACTGAATATCAAACAACCAAAGACTAGTCAGATTTCCACAGAGAGAGAGATCCGAGCCTGGACAGGAGATGTTAGATGAGCTGATGGGATGATGCCAGTTGGAGATCCCTTCTTGGACCTGTAGCAGTGTCTGGTTGTATACAGCACCCCTGGCTGGCACCTGGTCAAGTGTGCCTTTTCTCATCAGGAGATCATGGGAATCTCACCCAAACATTGTTCCCCTGCCCGGCGTGTTTTTTGTTTGTTTGGTTCTCTCCTCCCAGCCCCCTCCCGATAGCCCCAGGCTTTTAAGAACAAAAATCAGAGACTTTCCACAGATGAGGCCACCCCACTTTGCATGTGCCCTTTGGTCCGTGTATTAGCTTGTCCCCAAGTGTATTCCGAACATACTGATGTTCCCACTGCCATGGGCGACTTTCCGTTTGTTCTCTCCTTCCCTGTTCAATGTTCATCAGCCGATGTCTAACATGGGCCCACAGTGTGTTCACTATATAACCTACACTGCTTTCGCTGACTGCAGCTAACTATCCCCCTTTCTCAGCTCCATCGGCCTATTCACCTACAATAAGATATACTAGCCCGAAGGCCTCGCTCTCCATCCATCCTCCTGACTGGTCAACAGATGCTTTTCGCAAGGAGTGTTTCAGAGATCGCAGCCTCCCTCCCGCTGATCTCTCTGGTCGGTCGGGGGGTAACAGACACCTCCCCCTTCTTCAACCTGGCAGCACAAATGCTTGTTCCTGGTGATTCTCCAAATCTCTGACCGCCGCTCAGCTTTCTGGAGTTGGACACTTGCAGGTGAGTCCAACAGTCACGTCTCGTGATCCAAAACGCTCAGGGGCTCCTCTACGTTCCACTGGGTTCACATGTCTCTCACCTTTAGCAACCGCCTCTCCTCTTCTCCCTGCGTACACTTCAGTCTCTCTCCCTCAGTGCCCTCTTTGTGCACACATCAGTCTCTCTCCCTCGGCAGCCTCTTCCCCTCCCTGTGTACACTTCAGTCTCTCTCCCTCGGCGCTCTCTGTGTACACTTCAGTCTCTCTCCCCCTCTCTAAGTACACTTCAGCCTCTCTCCCTTGGCACCCTCTCCAGTCTCTCTCCCTCGGCGTCCTCTCTGTGTACACTTCAGTCTCTCTCCCTCGGCGCTCTCTGTGTACACTTCAGTCTCTCTCCCCCTCTCTAAGTACACTTCAGCCTCTCTCCCTTGGCACCCTCTCCAGTCTCTCTCCCTCGGCGTCCTCTCTGTGTACACTTCAGTCTCTCTCCCTCTCTGTGTACACTTCAGCCTCTCTCCCCCTCGGCGCCCTCTGTATGTACACTTCAGTCTCTCTCCCTCTCTGTGTACACTTCAGCCTCTCTCCCCCTTGGCGCCCCCTTCTGTGTACACTTCAGCCTCTCTGCGTACACACAGTCTCTCCCCCTCGGTGCCCTCTCTGTGTACACTTCAGCCTCTCTCCCTCTCTGCGTACACACAGTCTCTCCCCCTCGGTGCCCTCTCTGTGTACACTTCAGCCTCTCTCCCCCTCGGCCCCCTCTCTGTGTACATTTCAGTCTCTCTCCGTTGGCGTCCTCTCCCCCTCTCTGTGCACACTTCAGTCTGACTCCCTCAGTGCCCTCTCTGTGCACACATCAGTCTCTCTCCCTCGGCAGCCTCTCCCCCTCCCTGTGTACACTTCAGTCTCTCTCCCTCGGCCCCCTCTCCAGTCTCTTTCCCTCAGCGCCCTTTCCGTGTATACTTCAGTCTCTCTCCCTCGGCCCCCTCTCCAGTTTCTCTCCCCTCGTGCCCTCTCTGTGCACACTTCAGTCTCTCCTCCCGGCACCCTGTCTATATACACGTCAGTGTGTCTCCCTCGGCGCCCTCCTCCACCTCTTCGTCTCCCCAGTCTGTCAGCCTCAGCGCCCTCTCTTATGTCCCCTTCTTCCTCGCGAGTTGTGTGTTGTTAATGGCAGCTGCTGTTTCCCCCCCACCACCCTGTGTCCTGTGGGACCACCCACACTTACCGGCAGACACAGCCTGGTACCCCAGCAGATGGGGTTGGCTGGGTGGTGAGTTTGTTGACATCAGCGGGGGAGTTTGTCCTTTCAGACCCCACCACAATCAACACTGGTAACCCGGAGGGCGGGCATGCACGGGTCACCTTCGGTGTGTGCATGTCGGTGTGTGCACGCACACGCACCCCTCGCTGGTGGGTAGGGGCCTTCTGTACGAGGAGGGTGCCTTGCTCCCACGGGGATTCGTTGCAAACTACACAACATCCCAACACCAGCACTCAAACATCAGCTCCTTCGGTCAGTCACAGCCAGCCCTTTGTTCACCTGCTCTGGTTACCATTGAAAGGGGGGACAGTAAGCGCTGTGCACGGCCGAGGAAGACAGATTGGAGCTGTGGTAACTGTCCCTCATGCAGCAGGAACCGGTCCGCTCTCCCTCCAGTGGACCTCCTCTCCCTTCACAGCGCTGCCTTTCCATCTCTGCACCCACCCGACCAGGACGCCGCCATCACCAGCGACGACGGAGAGTCGGGGAAAGATCCCAGGTCTTGTAGAGCGCTGGCGCACTGGGACTGACCTTCCCAATCCTCTGGTTTTGAGCTCCAGCAGCCCCTTCCCCGCCCCAGCCGCACTCTTCCTCACCTCCCTCCAGCGTTGACCCACTCTTCTCTGAGGATGCACCCATCTCCCCAGCCCCCTTTATGCCCTCCCTTGGGTGGATGGCACTGGGGGGGGAAGGGGACACGGGGAAGGGAGAAAAAGGGGAAGGTGCCCAGGCGGAGCCGCCATTGCTCTGGGGCTCCCTGGCACTCAGCAGTGCCCACCACAGCGCTCTACCTCACACGCCTCCCGCAGAGGGCACTCTCGGGCCCAGCCCTCCCTCCCCTGGCGTTGTCTGTGCCACCCCCCCCCACAGCAAGCCGGGGTGGGGAGCTGGCGGCATTGCTGCAGGAAGGGCAGCGTGCCGGGATAGCAAGTGAGTGCCCGATGTCCCCCGTCTCCCTGGCGCGCGGTGACCAAGTGGGGAGGGGATCCAGAGGTAGGAGGTCAGGAGGGGAGGGGTGGGGTGCAGCCTCTCTCTCTCTCTCTCTCTACACCTGGAACTGCACGTAGACCACGGGGTCGGCAGCTTGCTGTGCTTGGCCGGGCACCGCGCACTGGTGGGCCAGCAGCTCTGGCCACTGGGCGAAGCCCTTGCCGCAGGCGGAGCAGATGAAGGGCCTCTGGCCACTGGCGTGCAGCCGCTGGTGCCGCAGCAGGTGGGAGGACTGGGTGAACTCTTTGTTGCAGACGGGGCAGATGAAGGGCCGCTCGCCGGTGTGGACCCGCTGGTGGGTCAGCAGGTGCGAGAGCTGCCGGAAGCGCTTGCCGCAGAGCGGGCAGCCGCACGGCCGCTCGTCCGTGTGCACCCGCTGGTGCTTGACCAGCTCCTCCGAGCCCTTGAAGGTCTTGCCGCAGTCGGGGCACTTGAAGGGCCGGGCGTCGGTGTGCACCCGCCGGTGGGTGACCAGGTGGGAGCTGCGGGTGAAGCCCTTGCCGCAGACGGCACAGGTGAAGGGCCGCTCACCGGTGTGGATGCGCTGGTGGGTGAGCAGGTGGGAGCTGCGGGTGAAGCCCTTGCCGCACATGGAGCAGGTGAAGGGCCGCTCGCCGGTGTGGATGCGCTGGTGGGTGAGCAGGCTGGATGCCTGGGTGAACTCCTTGCCGCACAGCGTGCAGTTGAAGGGCCGCTCGCCGGTGTGCGTGCGCTGGTGGATCTGCAGGTTGGACGAGCCGGTGAAGCCCTTGCCGCACACGGAGCAGGTGAAGGGCCGCTCGCCCGAGTGGATGCGCTGGTGGGTGAGCAGGTTGGACGTCTGGGTGAATCGCTTGCCGCACACCGAGCAGCTGAAGGGCCGCTCGCCGGTGTGGCTGCGCCAGTGGGTCTCCAGCTTGGACGGGTAGCTGAAGCCCTTGCCGCAGACTCCGCACTTGTAGGGCTGCTCGCCGGCGTCGGCGCACTTGTGCATCATGAGGCTGTCGGAGCCGCTGAAGGTGCGGTCACAGATGGAGCACGTGTACGGTTTCTCGTGGCTGTGCAGGTTACAGTGGTTCCTCAGGCTGTGCAGCTGGTTGAAGCTCTTGCCGCAGTCCGAGCACTGGAAGACCCGGCCCCGCGTGTGCGTGTCCCGGTGCTTCTCCATCCACACCAGGGTCTTGAACCGCTTCCCACAGACGGCGCAGACAAAGCCCTCGCCGGCCTTCAGGGAGCGGGGGAAGACCGGCCGCGCAGAGTCCAACGGGCAGTTGCCGGCCTCGGGGCGTGGAGACACCTGCGCCGTCTTGCTCTTCTCCACCTTCCCACGCCCCGGCGCCCTGCGGAAGGAACGGACACAGAGAGGCGTTACCGTGAAGGCACAGCCACGGCCCTCCCACAGCCAAAGGCTCCAAATGGTTACCCTGCCCACCACCAAAACCAGACTCAACCATGGCCTCGCCGGATTACCAAAGAACCATACTCCCAGGCTAACCTGAACCCAGCCAGGGAAGGGGAGAGAGAGAAAGAGAGAGATGGAGAGGGAGAGGGAGGGACAGAGAGCGAGGGACAGAGAGGGAGAAAGACAGAGCACACAGGAAGCATGAGGTTCCTGCAGCTCCTCTCTCGGACAGAATTCCGGCTCCCCGCTCTCCCTCATTCACTCGCAGGAGCTTGTTTTCCAGTTTCTTCTCTCTCTCGGAGGGAGAACAGTTCCGTGCTCCTCCCCAGCCTTTCCCGGACTGGATGGAGCCTCCCATTCGCTAGTTAACCTCTGCCTCTCGGACCGGGGTCCAGTTCCACACTCGCAGGTTACACTTTCTCTTTCTCTCTCTTGGATCGGGGTCCAGTTCCACACTTGCTGGTCGCTCTCTTTCTCTCAGATTGGGCTCATGGCAGAATCTCACCTTCCAGTCTCTCCCTCGCGCTCTCTGACCCAGGGATGAATTCCTCACTGACTGACTCCATACTTTCCGTCCGTTTCTCGGACAGGTTTGGTTCTAAACTCTCTGGTTGACATCTCTCTCTCTTTCTCTCGATCTGGGTTCAGGCGAACTCCCACTTCTCTCTCTCTCTCCCCCTCCCTCTGAGTGGCTTCAGTTCCACACACTCAATTGTGTGGAATTCTCTCTAACTCTTGGACGGGGACCAATTGTTGGTAAAGTGTTGGAAAAGTATTTAAGAGATGGTTATAAATCCTATCTAGAAAAGAATAATCTGATCAGGGACAGTCAGCATGGTTTTGTGAAGGGTAGGTCATGCCTAACGAATCTTATTGAGTTTTTTGTCTAAGTGACCAAACCGGTAGACGAGAGTAAACCGGTTGATGTGGTGTATATGGATTTCAGCAAGGCATTCAATAAGGTTCCCCACAGTAGGCTGTTATACAAAATGCAGAGGAATGGGATTGTGGGAGACATAGCAGTTTGGATCAGGAATTGGCTTACTGAAAGAAAACAGAGGGTTGTAGTTGATGGAACATGTTCATCTTGGTGTCCAGTTACTAGCAGCGTACCGCAACGGTTGGTGTTGGGTCCACTGCTGTTCGCCATTTTTATAAATGACCTGGATGAGGGCTTAGAAGGGTGGGTTAGTAAATTTGTGGACAACACTAAGGTCGGTGGAGTTGTGGATAGTGACGAAGGATGTAGTAGGTTGCAGAGAGACGTAGATAGGATGCAGAGCCGGGCTGAGAGGTGGCAAATGGAATTTAATGTGGACAAGTGTGAGGTGATTCACTTTGGACGGATTAACCGGAATGCAAAGTACTGGGCTAATGGTAAGATTCTTGGTAGTGTAGTTGAGCAGAGAGATCTCGGTGTCCAGGTACACAGATCCTTAAAAGTTGCCACCCAGGGTTGTTAAGGCGGCATACAGTGTTTTAGCCTTTATTAATAGAGGGATTGAGTTCCGGAACCAGGAGGTTATGCTGCAGCTGTACAAATCTCTGGTGCAGCGATTGTGTACAGTTCTGGTCATCGCATTATAAGAAAGATGTGGAAGCTTTGGAAAGGGCTTAGAGGAGATTTACTAGGATGTTGCCTGGTATGGAGGGAAGGTCTTACGAGGAAAGGCTGAGGGCCTTGAGGCTGTTCTCCTCAGAGAGAACAAAGTTGAGAGGTGACTTAATAGAGACATACAAGATAATCAGAGGGTTAGATAGGGTGGACAGGGAGAGCCTTTTTCTAAGTATGGGGACGGCAAACACGAGGGGACATAACTTTAAAGTGAGGGGAGATAGGTATGAGACAGATGTCAGAGGTAGTTTCTTTACTCAGACAGTAGTAAGGGTATGGAATGCTTTGCCTGCATCGGTAGTAGATTCGCCAAGTTTAAGTGCATTTAAGTCGTCATTGGACAGGCATATGGGCGTACATGGAATAGTGTAGGTGGGATGGGCTTCAGATTAGTATGACAGGACAGAGCAACACCGAGGGCCGAAGGGCCTGTACTGTGCTGTAATGTTCTATGCTCTAATTCCACACACACACACCACACACACACCACACACACCACACCACACACACACACACCACACACACCACACCACACAGACGCACCCCACACACACACACACACCACACACACACACCACAGACACACACACACCACAGACACACACACACCACAGACACACACACACACACACACACCACACACAGTCCCTTCACGTTCTTGGATTTGGTTCAGTTTCACACCTCCTGGTTCCTCTCTCTCTCTTGGTCACAGACGCTGTTGACAGGTCATTGATGGCTGTGATACGGGACAAGTGCAGGAAATTGGGATTAGCATGTCGTTAATGGCTGTGATACGGGACAAGTGCAGGAAATTGGGATTAGCATGTCGTTAATGGCTGTGATACGGGACAAGTGCAGGAAATTGGGATTAGCATGTCGTTAATGGCTGTGATACGGGACAAGTGCAGGAAATTGGGATTAGCATGTCGTTAATGGCTGTGATAAGGGACAATCGCAGGAAATTGGGATTAGTGCGTCGTTAATGGCTGTGATACGGGACAATGACAGGAAATTGGGATTAGCGCGTTGTTAATGGCTGTGATATGAAGTGGGTCGGGGTGAGGGGATTGATGGATGTGTCTGGAGTGCGGTTCTGAGTTTGAGGCTTGGGCCGGAGAGGAAATGAGGAAGCTGGTGAAATCCAAATTGCTCCTGTGTGGTTGCAGGGTCCCAAGGCATCAACTGCCCTTCCCACTCTGCAGGTCCTGGACCTCCTCCACCAGCAAACCATCACCACCTGACGCCTGGAGGAGGAACGCCTCATATTCCACCTTGGGACCCTCCCTTCTCCACCCCTCCCCGACCTCTAACCTTCTCCCTATCGCTTGCCCCACTACCTTCGCTCCACCCCCGTCCTCTTTATCTCTCAGCCCCAGTCCATCGGCCTCATTCCTGATGAAGGGCTTATGCCTGAAACGTCGATTCTCCTGCACCTCGGATGCTGCCTGACCGGCTGTGCTTTTCCAGCACCACACTCGACTCTGATCTCCAGCATCTGCAGTCCTTACTTCCTCCACTGATGTTAGATTAGATTAGATTCCCTACAGTGTGGAAACAGGCCCTTCGGCCCAACAAGTCCACACTGACCCTCCGAAGAGGAACCCACCCAGACCCATTTCCCTCTGACTAATGTACCTAACATTTTGGACAACTTAGCCTGGCCAATTCACCCTGACCGACACATATGTGGACTGTGGGAGGAACCCCACGCAGACACGGGGAGAATGTGCAAACCCCACACAGACAATTGCCCTGAGGCTGGAATCGAACCTGGGACCCTGGTGCCGTGAGGCAGCAGTGCTAACCACTGAGCCACCGTGCTAAGATGTAGTAAGTGGTGTGCCACAGGATCAGTGCTTGGACCAGAGCTCTGTCCAAACGATCCAGACGAAGGGGCTAAAGGCATGCCTGCCAAATGTGACAACACAACAATAAGAGGGAACGCAGATTGGGAAGAGAACATAAGAAGCTGCACAGGAATTTGTAAAAGTTGGAATTTTGGGACAAGCTGGAGCAAAGTTGGGAAAATGTGAAATGGTCTATTTTGCCAAGGCCAAAAAAAAGCATTCGCCCTCAATGGTCAGAGATTGCTGAGCTGTGGTGTTCGCAAACTTGTGTATGAATTGCAAAAGGTTAGTACATAGGCACTGCTGGTAATGAGCAAAAGGGAATAAAACGGTCTCAGTTACTGTGAGGGAAACTGGGGACAGAAGTCAAGGTTTTGCTTCCGTCCTGGAGGGCGATGGCGGGATCAGATTTGGAATACTGTGCACAATGCTGACCACCTTATTCATTGAAGAATGGAAATTTGTTCAGAGAAGGATTAGCAGGCTAAGGTCGGGGTTATACTTTGAGTGAAGGCCAAAGAGGCACCGGGCCATGATGACTGGATTGCAACACAGGAGTCCTTGGTAGGATTGGTGTGGACAGGATGTTCCCACTTGGGGCAGAATCTCGAACTGGGAGTCACTGCTCAAAAACCCAGTGGTCACCCAATTAAATCAGAGGTGAGGTGATCTCGCCTTCTCTCTGAGGGCCATGAGCCTTCTAAACTCGTCCGCAAGTGATTGGCAGAGATAGTCTCATACAGCCACCGTACAGTACAGAAACAGAGCCCGTGCCTCCAGTGCGTCCATGCCAACCTGTTTCAGACAGAGATGGATAGATTCACGTTAAGCCAAGGGATGAAAGGTTTTCAGGTTCAGGCAGGAATGTGGTGACGATGTTATGGCAAATGGGAAAGGCCTTTGTTAGTTCAGGCAGAGAGGTTAAGAGTCGGGGATGGTGCTCGGACTGTATAAAAAGAGAGAGAGAGAGAGAGAGCAGATATACATATGTGCGTGTCAGAGTCAGAGCATGTACATGCATGTGCATACAAATCTCTTTCTTTATGTGAGAGAGGGCAAGAGAGAGACAGCATGGCAGACAGCAAGCAAGCACAGGAGGGAGCGAGAGAGAGAGCGCGCGAAACAGAACGAGCGAGTGCCGGATAGGGCGAGAGAAAGCGAGAGTGCGAGAGATTGAGTGTGCAACAGAGTCTGTCAGAGACAGTGTGTCCAAGTGAGTGTAAGAGAGAATGAGTGTGAGAGTCTGAGGGAGGGTGGGACGCTGAGAGTATAGGCGAGGGAGAGACACAGGCTGAGAGAATGAGAGGTGGAAAAGGGAGCACACAACGAAGGCAGAGCACACATAAGGGATCGCTGTGAGCATGGCTAGAGCGTGTCTCAGAGAGAACACGCGAGAGGGAGAAATGTGTGAGAGTACGAGGGTGTGCGAGCAAGTTTGAGAACGTGTCAGAAGATGAGACGCTGTGTGAGTTTGCAAGAGAAGGTGTGTGAATTAGAGTATGAGACAGTGAGAGTGTGCAACGGACAGGGATTATGTAAGAGAGAGGGTGAGATCATGGGAGAGCTCACGTGAGAGATTATGGACAGTGTCTGAAAGAAAGTTTGAGAACATGAGTGAGAGTCCATGACAACAGAGTATGGATATGACGGCACGAGAGACAAAGAATAGGCGAGAGTGTGAAAGGATGACGGCGTGTGTGTGAGCAAGAGGGAGAGAGAGGAGGTGAGACTGAGAGTGTCTTTGTGGGCGAAAAAGAAACACAGAAGGAGTAAGAGAGAGTGTGGACGTAAGTGAGAGAGTGTGTGTGAAAGCGTGATCGCGGGAATGAGGGAGAAGGTGTGTGAGACTAACTGTGAGTAACAGGGAGAGAGAAACAGAGAGAGAGAGAGAGCCAGTGGATGACAATAATTGTGAGAGGGAGAGATGGGCATGAACGAGCACGCTGAGTGTGTGAGGGAGAGAGAGTAATTGTACATGAACCGGACGGTCCGGGAGTCAGACAGCACACGTGTGAGAGAGAGTAATTGTACATGACCCGGACGGTCCGGCAGTCAGACAGTACACGTGTGAGAGAGAGTAATTGTACATGAACCGGACGGTCCGGGAGTCAGACAGCACACGTGTGAGAGAGAGTAATTGTATATGACCCGGACGGTCTGGGAGTCAGACAGTACACGTGTGAGAGAGAGTAATTGTACATGAACCGGACGGTCCGGGAGTCAGACAGTACACGTGTGAGAGAGAGTAATTGTACATGAACCGGACGGTCCGGGAGTCAGACAGCACACGTGTGAGAGAGAGTAATTGTATATGACCCGGACGGTCTGGGAGTCAGACAGTACACGTGTGAGAGAGAGTAATTGTATATGACCCGGACGGTCCGGGAGTCAGACAGTACACGTGTGAGAGAGAGAAACTGTACATGACCTGGACGGTCCGGGGGTCAGACAGTACACCATAAGACCATAAGACATAGGAGTGGAAGTAAGGCCATTCGGCCCATCGAGTCCACTCTGCCATTCAATCATGGCTGATGGGCATTTCAACTCCACTTACCAGCGTTCTCCCCGTAGCCCTTAATTCCTCGAGACAACAAGAATCTATCAATCTCTGCCTTGAAGACATTTAGCTTCCCGGCCTCCACTGCACTCCGTGGCAATGAATTCCACAGGCCCATCACCCTCTGGCTGAAGGAATGTCTCCGCATTTCTGTTCTGAATTGACCCCCTCTAATTCTAAGGCTGTGTCCACGGGTCCTAGTCTCCTCGCCTAACGGAAACAATTTCCTAGCGTCCACCCTTTCCAAGCCATGTATTATCTTGTACGTCTCTATTAAGTCTCCCCTTAATCTTCTAAACTCCAATGAATACAATCCCAGGATCCTCAGCCGTTCCTCATAGGTTAGACCTGCCATTCCAGGGATCATCCATGTGAATCTCCGCTGGACACGTTCCAGTGCCAGTATGTCCTTCCTGAGGTGTGGGGACCAAAACTGGACACAGTACTCCAAATGGGGCTTAACCAGAGCTTTATAAAGTCTCAGTAGCACATCTCTGCTTTTATATTCCAACCCTCTTGAGATAAGAGACAACATTGCATTCGCTTTCTTAATCACGGACTCAACCTGCATGTTTACCTTCAGAGAATCCTCGACTAGCACTCCCAGATCCCTTTGTACTTTGGCTTTACTAATTTTCTCACCGTTTAGAAAGTAGTCTATGCTTTTATTCTTTTTGCCAAAATGCAAGACCTCGCACTTGCTCACGTTAAAATCCATCAGCCATTTCCTGGACCACTCTCCCAAACTGTCTAGATTCTTCTGTAGCCTCCTCACTTCCTCAGTACACGTGTGTGAGAGAGAGAGTATTTGTACATGAACCGGATGGTCCGGGCGTCAGACAATACACGTGTGTGAGAGAGTAATTGTACCTGCACTGGATAGTCCGGGAGTCAGACAGTACACGTGTGAGAGAGAGTAATTGTACTTGACGCGGACGGTCCGGGAGTCAGACAGTACACGTGTGAGAGAGAGGAATTGTGCATGAACCAGACGGTGCGGGAGTCAGACAGTACACATGAGAGAGAGAGAGGAATTGTACATGACCCGGACGGACCGGGAGTCAGACAGTACACGTGTGAGAGAGAGTAATTGTATGTGACGCGGACGGTCCGGGAGTCAGACAGTACACGTGTGAGAGAGAGGAATTGTGCATGAACCGGACGGTCCGGGAGTCAGACAGTACACGTGCGAGAGAGAATAATTGTACATGAACCGGATGGTCCGGGAGTCAGACAGTACACGTGAGAGAGAGAGTAACTGTGTATGACCCGGACGGTCTGGGAGTCAGACAGTACACGTGTGAGAGAGAGTAATTGTACATGAACTGGACAGTCCGGGAGTCAGACATTACACTTGAGAGAGAGAGTAATTGTACATGAACAGGACGGTCCGGGAAACACAGAATACACGTGAGAGAGAGAGGAATTGTACATGACCCGGACAGTCCGGGAAACACAGAATACACGTGTGAGAGAGAGTCATTGTACATGAACAGGACGGTCCGGGAAACACAGAATACACGTGTGAGAGAGAGTAATTGTACAAGAACAGGACGGTCTGGGAGGCATCAGTACACGTGTGAGAGAGAGTAATTGTACATGAACCGGACGGTGCGGGAGACAGACGGTACACCTGTGAGAGTGAGTAACAGTGCATGACCCAGATGATCCGGGAGTCAGACAGTACACGTGTGAGAGGGAGTAATTGTACATGACCCGTGCGGTCTGGGAGTCAGACAGTACACGTGTGAGAGAGAGAAATTGTACATGACCCGGACAGTCCGGGAAACACAGAATACACGTGTGAGAGAGAGTAATTGTACATGAACAGGACGGTCTGGGAGGCAGACAGTACACGTGTGAGAGAGAGTAATTGTACATGACCCAGATGATCCGGGAGACAGACGGTACACCTGTGAGAGTGAGTAATTGTACATGACCCGGACGGTCCGGGAGTCAGACAGTACACGTGTGAGAGGGAGTAATTGTACATGACCCGTGCGGTCCGGGAGACAGACAGTACACGTGAGAGAGAGAGTAACTGTGCATGACACGGACGGTCCGTAAGTCAGATAGTACACGTGTGTGAGTGCGTAATTGTACATGAACCGTACAGTCCGGGAGGCAGACAGCACGCGTGTGAGAGTAATTGTACATGACCCGGACGGTCCGGGAGTCAGACAGCACACGTGTGAGAGAGAGTAATTGTACATGACCCGGACGGTCCAGGAATCAGACAGTACACGTGAGAGAGAGTAACTGTGCATGACCCGGACGGTCCGGGAGTCAGACAATACACGTGTGAGAAAGAGTAACTGTGCATGAACAGGACGGTCTGGGAGTGTGACAGTACACGTGAGAGAGAGAGTAATTGTACATGAACAGGACAGTCTGGGAGACAGACATTACACGTGAGAGAGAGAGTAATTGTACATGAACAGGACGGTCCGGGAAACACAGAATACACGTGAGAGAGAGAGGAATTGTACATGACCCGGACAGTCCGGGAAACACAGAATACACGTGTGAGAGAGAGTCATTGTACATGAACAGGACAGTCCGGGAGTCAGACAGTACACGTGTGAGAGAGAGTAATTGTACATGGCCCGGACGGTCTGGGAGTCAGACAATACACGTGTGAGAGAGAGTAATTTTACATGAACAGGACAGACCGGGAGACAGACATTACACGTGAGAGAGAAAGAGAGAGAGTAATTGTACATGAACAGGACAGTCCGGGAAACACAGAATACACGTGTGAGAGAGAGTCATTGTACATGAACAGGATGGTCCAGGAAACACAGAATACACGTGTGAGAGAGAGTAATTGTGCATGACCCGGACAGTCCGGGAAACACAGAATACACGTGTGAGAGAGAGTAATTGTACATGACCCGGACGTTTCGGGAGTCAGACAGTACACGTACGAGAGAGAGTAATTGTACATGAACCGGATGGTCTGGGAGTCAGACAGTACACGTACGAGAGAGAGAAACTGTACATGATCTGGACGGTGCGGGAGTCAGACAATACACGTGTGAGAGAGAGTAATTGGACATGAACCAGACGGTCCAGGAGTCAGACAGTACACGTGTGAGAGAGAGTAATTGTACATGAACAGGATGGTCCGGGAGTCAGACAGTACACGTGTGAGAGGGAGTAATTGTACATGGACTGGATGGTCCGGGAGTCAGACAGTACACGTGTGAGAGAGAGTAATTGTACATGAACCGGATGCTCCGGGAGTCAGACAATGCACGTATGATAGACAGAAACTGTACATGACCCCGACGGTCCGTAAGTCAGATAGTACACGTGTGTGAGTGCGTAATTGTACATGAACCGTACAGTCCGGGAGGCAGACAGCACGCGTGTGAGAGTAATTGTACATGACCCGGACGGTCCGGGAGTCAGACAGTACACGTGAGAGAGAGAGTAACTGTGCATGACCCGGACGGTCCCGGAGTCAGACAGTACACGAGTGAGAGAGAGTAATTGTACATGACCCGGACGGTCCGGGAGTCAGACAGTACACCTGTGAGAGAGAGTAATTGTACATGAACAGGACGGTCCGGTAGTCAGACAGTACACGTGTGAGAGAGAGCATTTGTACATGAACTGGACGGACCGGGAGACACAGAATACACGTGAGAGAGAGAGTAATTGTACATGAACAGGACGTTCCGGGAAACACAGAATACACGTGTGAGAGAGAGTAATTGTACATGAACCAGACGATCCGGGAGACAGACATTACACGTGTGAGAGGGAGTAATTGTACATGAACAGGACGTTCCGGGAGTCAGACAGTACACGCGTGAGAGACAGTAATTGTACATGACCCAGATGGTCTGGGAGTCAGACAGTACACGTGTGAGAGAGAGTAATTGTACATGAACCGGATGGTCCGGGAGTCAGACAGTACACGTGAGAGAGAGAGAAACTGTACATGATCTGGACGGTGCGGGAGTCAGACAACACACGTGTGAGAGAGCGTAATTGTACATGAACAGGACGGTCCGGGAGTCAGACAGTACACGTGAGAGAGTGTAATTGGACATGAACCAGACGGTCCAGGAGTCAGACAGTACACGTGTGAGAGAGAGTAATTGTACATGAACAGGACGGTCCAGGAGTCAGACAGTACACGTGTGAGAGAGAGTAATTGTACATGAACAGGACGGTCCGGGAGTCAGACAGTACACGTGTGAGAGAGAGTAATTGTGCATGACCCGGACGGTCCGGGAGTCAGACAGTACATGTGTTTAGAGAGAGTAATTGTACATTAACCGGACCGTCCAGGAGTCAGACAGTACACATGTGAGAGAGCGTAATTGTACATGACGCGGACGGTCCGGGAGACAGACAGGACACGTGAGAGAGAGAGTAATTGCACATGACACGGACGGTCCGGGAGTCAGACAGTACACGTGTGAGAGAGAGTAATTGTCCATGAACCGGATGGTCCGGGAGTCAGACAGTACACGTGTGAGAGAGACTAATTGTACATGACGCGGACGGTCCGGGAGTCAGACAATACACGTGTGAGAGAGAGTAATTGGACATGAACCGGACGGTCCAGGAGACAGATAGTACACGTGAGAGAGAGAGTAATTGTGCATGACCCGGACGGTCCGGGAGTCAGACAATACACGTGTGAGAAAGAGTAACTGTGCATGAACAGGACGGTCCGGGAGTCAGACAGTACACGTGAGAGAGAGACTAATTGTACATGACGCGGACGGTCCGGGAGTCAGACAATACACGTGTGAGAGAGAGTAATTGGACATGAACCGGACGGTCCAGGAGACAGATAGTACACGAGTGAGAGAGAGCAATTGTACATGACCCGGACGGTCCGGGAGTCAGACAGTACACGTGTGTGAGAGAGTAACTGAACATGAACCGGATGTTTCGGGATGCAGACAGTACATGTGTGAGACAGAGTAATTGTATATCACCCGGACGGTCCAGGAGTCAGACAGTACACGTGAGAGAGAGTGTAACGGTGCATGACCTGGACGGTCCGGGAGTCAGACAGTACACGTGTGAGAGAGAGTAATTGTACATGATCCGGACGGTCCGTAAGTCAGACAGTACACGCGTGCGAGAGAGTAATTGTACATGAACCGTATGGTCCGGGAGTCAGGCAGTACACGTGAGAGAGAGAGTAATTGTAGATGACCTGGACGGTCCGGGAGTCAGACAGTATATGTGACAGAGAGAGTAATTATACATGAACCGGACGGTCCGGGTGTCAGACAGTACACGTGTGAGAGAGAGCAATTGTACATGAACTGGACGGTCCGGGAGACAGACATTACACGTGAGAGAGAGAGTAATTGTACATGAACAGGACGGTCCGGGAAACACAGAATACACATGTGTGGGAGAGTAATTGTACATGAACCGGACGGTGCGGGAGTCAGACAGTACACGTACGAGAGAGAGTAATTGTACATGAACCGGATGGTCCGGGAGTCAGACAGTACACGTACGAGAGAGAGAAACTGTACATGATCTGGACGGTGCGGGAGTCAGACAATACACGTGTGAGAGAGAGTAATTGGACATGAACCAGACGGTCCAGGAGTCAGACAGTACACGTGTGAGAGAGAGTAATTGTACATGAACAGGATGGTCCGGGAGTCAGACAGTACACGTGAGAGAGAGAGTAATTGTACATGACCCGGACGGTCCAGGAGTCAGACAGTACACGTGTGAGAGGGAGTAATTGTACATGAACTGGATGGTCCGGGAGTCAGACAGTACACGTGTGAGAGAGAGTAATTGTACATGAACCGGATGCTCCGGGAGTCAGACAATGCACGTATGATAGACAGAAACTGTACATGACCCCGACGGTCCGTAAGTCAGATAGTACACATGTGTGAGTGCGTAATTGTACATGAACCGTACAGTCCGGGAGGCAGACAGCGCGCGTGTGAGAGTAATTGTACATGACCCGGACGGTCCGGGAGTCAGACAGTACACGTGTGAGAGAGAGTAACTGTACATGACCCGGACGGTCCGGGAGTCAGACAGTACACCTGTGAGAGAGAGTAATTGTACATGGCCTGGACGGTCTGGGAGTCAGACAGTACACGTGTGAGAGAGAGTAATTGTACATTAACAGGACGGTCCGGTAGTCAGACAGTACACGTGTGAGAGAGAGCATTTGTACATGAACTGGACGGACCGGGAGACACAGAATACACGTGAGAGAGAGAGTAATTGTACATGAACAGGACGTTCCGGGAATCACAGAATACACGTGAGAGAGTAATTGTGCATGACCCGGACAGTCCGGGAAACACAGAATACACGTGTGAGAGAGAGTAATTGTACATGAACCAGATGATCCGGGAGACAGACATTACACGTGTGAGAGGGAGTAATTGTACATGAACAGGACGTTCCGGGAGTCAGACAGTACACGCGTGAGAGACAGTAATTGTACATGACCCAGATGGTCTGGGAGTCAGACAGTACACGTGTGAGAGAGAGTAATTGTACATTAACCGGACCGTCCAGGAGTCAGACAGTACACATGTGAGAGAGAGTAATTGTACATGACACGGACGGTCCGGGAGTCAGACAGTACACGTGTGAGAGAGAGTAATTGTCCATGAACCGGATGGTCCAGGAGACAGATAGTACACGTGAGAGAGAGAGTAATTGTACATGACCCGGACGGTCCGGGAGTCAGACAGTACACGTGTATGAGAGAGTAACTGGACATGAACCGGATGGTTCGGGATGCAGACAGTACATGTGTGAGACAGAGTAATTGTATATGACCCGGACGGTCCAGGAGTCAGACAGTACACGTGAGAGAGTGTGTAACGGTGCATGACCTGGACGGTCCGTAAGTCAGACAGTACACGCGTGCGAGAGAGTAATTGTACATGAACCGTATGGTCCGGGAGTCAGGCAGTACACGTGAGAGAGAGAGTAATTGTAGATGACCTGGACGGTCCGGGAGTCAGACAGTACACGTGTGAGAGAGAGTAATTGTACATGACCCTGACGGTACGGGAGTCAGACAGTATATGTGACAGAGAGAGTAATTATACATGAACCGGACGGTCCGGGAGTCAGACAGTACACGTGTGAGAGAGAGCAATTGTACATGAACCGGATGGTCCGGGAGTCAGGCAGTACACGTGAGAGAGAGAGTAATTGTAGATGACCTGGACGGTCCGGGAGTCAGACAGTATATGTGACAGAGAGAGTAATTATACATGAACCGGACGGTCCGGGAGTCAGACAGTACACGTGTGAGAGAGAGCAATTGTACATGAACTGGACGGTCCGGGAGACAGACATTACACGTGAGAGAGAGAGTAATTGTACATGAACAGGACGGTGCGGGAGTCAGACAATACACGTGTGAGAGAGAGTAATTGGACATGAACCAGACGGTCCAGGAGTCAGACAGTACACGTGTGAGAGAGAGTAATTGTACATGAACAGGATGGTCCGGGAGTCAGACAGTACACGTGAGAGAGAGAGTAATTGTACATGACCTGGACGGTCCAGGAGTCAGACAGTACACGTGTGAGAGGGAGTAATTGTACATGGACTGGATGGTCCGGGAGTCAGACAGTACACGTGTGAGAGAGAGTAATTGTACATGAACCGGATGCTCCGGGAGTCAGACAATGCACGTATGATAGACAGAAACTGTACATGACCCCGACGGTCCGTAAGTCAGATAGTACACATGTGTGAGTGAGTAATTGTACATGACCCGGACGGTCCGGGAGTCAGACAGTACACGTGAGAGAGAGAGTAACTGTGCATGAACCGGACGGTCCCTGAGTCAGACAGTACACGTGTGAGAGAGAGTAACTGTACATGACCCGGACGGTCCGGGAGTCAGACAGTACACCTGTGAGAGAGAGTAATTGTACATGGCCTGGACGGTCTGGGAGTCAGACAGTACACGTGTGAGAGAGAGTAATTGTACATTAACAGGACGGTCCGGTAGTCAGACAGTACACGTGTGAGAGAGAGCATTTGTACATGAACTGGACGGACCGGGAGACACAGAATACACGTGAGAGAGAGAGTAATTGTACATGAACAGGACGTTCCGGGAATCACAGAATACACGTGAGAGAGTAATTGTGCATGACCCGGACAGTCCGGGAAACACAGAATACACGTGTGAGAGAGAGTAATTGTACATGAACCAGATGATCCGGGAGACAGACATTACACGTGTGAGAGGGAGTAATTGTACATGAACAGGACGTTCCGGGAGTCAGACAGTACACGCGTGAGAGACAGTAATTGTACATGACCCAGATGGTCTGGGAGTCAGACAGTACACGTGTGAGAGAGAGTAATTGGACATGAACCAGACGGTCCAGGAGTCAGACAGTACACGTGAGAGAGAGAGTAACTGTGCATGACCCGGATGGTCCGGGAGTCAGACAGTACATGTGTGAGAGAGAGTAATTGTACATTAACCGGACCGTCCAGGAGTCAGACAGTACACATGTGAGAGAGCGTAATTGTACATGACGCGGACGGTCCGGGAGACAGACAGGACACGTGAGAGAGAGAGTAATTGTACATGACACGGACGGTCCGGGAGTCAGACAGTACACGTGTGAGAGAGAGTAATTGTCCATGAACCGGATGGTCCAGGAGACAGATAGTACACGTGAGAGAGAGAGTAATTGTGCATGACCCGGACGGTCCGGGAGTCAGACAATACACGTGTGAGAAAGAGTAACTGTGCACGAACAGGACGGTCCAGGAGTCAGACAGTACACGTGAGAGAGAGAGTAATTGTACATGACCCGGACGGTCCGGGAGTCAGACAGTACACGTGTGTGAGAGAGTAACTGGACATGAACCGGATGGTTCGGGATGCAGACAGTACATGTGTGAGACAGAGTAATTGTATATGACCCGGACGGTCCAGGAGTCAGACAGTACACGTGAGAGAGTGTGTAACGGTGCATGACCTGGACGGTCCGGGAGTCAGACAGTACACGTGTGAGAGAGAGTAATTGTACATGATCCGGACGGTCCGTAAGTCAGACAGTACACGCGTGCGAGAGAGTAATTGTACATGAACCGTATGGTCCGGGAGTCAGGCAGTACACGTGAGAGAGAGAGTAATTGTAGATGACCTGGACGGTCCGGGAGTCAGACAGTACACATGTGAGAGAGAGTAATTGTACATGAACTGGACGGACCGGGAAACACAGAATACACATGTGTGGGAGAGTAATTGTACATGAACCGGACGGTGCGGGAGTCAGACAGTACACGTACGAGAGAGAGTAATTGTACATGAACCGGATGGTCCGGGAGTCAGGCAGTACACGTGAGAGAGAGAGTAATTGTAGATGACCTGGACGGTCCGGGAGTCAGACAGTATATGTGACAGAGAGAGTAATTATACATGAACCGGACGGTCCGGGAGTCAGACAGTACACGTGTGAGAGAGAGCAATTGTACATGAACTGGACGGTCCGGGAGACAGACATTACACGTGAGAGAGAGAGTAATTGTACATGAACAGGACGGTCCGGGAAACACAGAATACACATGTGTGGGAGAGTAATTGTACATGAACCGGACGGTGCGGGAGTCAGACAGTACACGTACGAGAGAGAGAAACTGTAGATGATCTGGACGGTGCGGGAGTCAGACAGTACACGTGTGAGAGAGAGTAATTGGACATGAACCAGACGGTCCAGGAGTCAGACAGTACACGTGTGAGAGAGAGTAATTGTACATGAACAGGATGGTCCGGGAGTCAGACAGTACACGTGAGAGAGAGAGTAATTGTACATGACCTGGACGGTCCAGGAGTCAGACAGTACACGTGTGAGAGGGAGTAATTGTACATGGACTGGATGGTCCGGGAGTCAGACAGTACACGTGTGAGAGAGAGTAATTGTACATGAACCGGATGCTCCGGGAGTCAGACAATGCACGTATGATAGACAGAAACTGTACATGACCCCGACGGTCCGTAAGTCAGATAGTACACTTGTGTGAGTGCGTAATTGTACATGAACCGTACAGTCCGGGAGGCAGACAGCGCGCGTGTGAGAGTAATTGTACATGACCCGGACGGTCCGGGAGTCAGACAGTACACGTGAGAGAGAGAGTAACTGTGCATGACCCGGACGGTCCCTGAGTCAGACAGTACACGTGAGAGAGAGAGTAATTGTACATGACCTGGACGGTCCAGGAGTCAGGCAGTACACGTGAGAGAGAGAGTAATTGTACATGACCCTGACGGTACGGGAGTCAGACAGTATATGTGACAGAGAGAGTAATTATACATGAACCGGACGGTCCGGGAGTCAGACAGTACACGTGTGAGAGAGAGCAATTGTACATGAACAGGACGGTCCGGGAAACACAGAATACACATGTGTGGGAGAGTAATTGTACATGAACAGGACGGTCCGGGAAACACAGAATACACATGTGTGGGAGAGTAATTGTACATGAACCGGACGGTGCGGGAGACAGACGGTACACGAGTGAGAGAGAGCAATTGTACATGACCCGGACGGTCCGGGAGTCAGACAGTACACGTGGGAGAGGGAGTATTTGTACATGACCCGGACGGTCCGGGAGTCAGACAGTACACGTGTGTGAGGGAGTAATTGTACATGGACCGGATGGTCCGGGAGTCAGACAGTACACGCGTGTGAGGGAGTAATTGTACATGAACCGGATGGTCCGGGAGTCAGACAATGCACGTATGATGGACAGAAACTGTACATGACCTGGACGGTCCTTAAGTCAGATAGTACACATGTGTGAGAGCGTAATTGTACATGAACCGTACAGTCCGGGAGTCAGACAGCACGCGTGTACATGACCCGGACGGTCCGGGAGTCAGACAGTACACGTGTGAGATAGAGTAATTGTACATGACCCGGACGGTCCGTAAGTCAGACAGTACACGCATGTGAGAGAGTAATTGTACATGAACCGTATGGTCCGGGAGTCAGATGGTACACGTGTGAGAGAGAGTAATTGTACGTGACCCGAACGGTCCGGGAGTCAGACAGTATATGTGAGAGAGAGAGTAATTGTACATGAACCGGATGGTCCGGGAGTCAGACAGTACACGTGTGAGAGAGAGCAATTGTACATGAATTGGACAGACCGGGAGACAGACATTACACGTGAGAGAAAGAGAGTAATTGTACATGAACAGGACAGTCCGGGAAACACAGAATACACGTGAGAGAGAGAGTAATTGTGCATGAACAGGACGGTCCAGGAAACACAGAATACACGTGTGAGAGAGAGTAATTGTACATGAACAGGACGGTCCGGGAGTCAGACAGTACACGTGTGAGAGAGAGTAATTGTACATGACCCGGACGGTCTGGGAGACAGACATTACACGTGTGAGAGAGTGCAATTGTACATGAACCGGATGGTGCGGGAGACAGACAGTACACGAGTGAGAGAGCGCAATTGTACATGACCCGGACGGTCCGGGAGTCAGACAGTACACGTGTGAGAGTAATTGTACATGAACCGGATGGTCCGGGAGTCAGACAGTTCACGCGTGAGAGACAGTAATTGTACATGACCCGAACGGTCCGGGAGTCAGACAGTACACGTGAGAGAGATTAATTGTACATGACCCGGATGGTCCAGGAGTCAGACAGTACACGTGTGAGAGAGCGTAATTGTACATGACGCGGACGGTCCAGGAGACAGACAGGACACGTGAGAGAGAGAGTAATTGTACATGACCTGGACGGTCCGGGAGTCAGACAGTACACGTGTGAGAGAGAGTAATTGTACATGACCCGGACGGTCCGGGAGTCAGACAATACACGTGTGAGAGAGAGTAACTGTGCATGACCCGGACGGTCCGGGAGTCAGACAATACACGTGTGAGAGAGAGTAATTGTACACGAGCAGGACGGTCCGGAAGTCAGACAGTACATGTGAGAGAGAGAGTAACTGTACATGACCTGGACGGTCCTGGAGTCAGACAGTACACGTGCGAGAGAGAGAAACTGTATATGACCCGGACGGTCCTGGAGTCAGACAATACACGTACGAGAGAGAGAGAAACTGTACATGATTCGGACGGTCCGGGAGTCAGGCAGTACACATGTGAGAGACAGTAATTGTACATCAACAGGACGGTCCGGGAGTCAGACAGTACACGTGTGAGAGAGAGTAATTGTACATGACCCGGACGGTCCGGGAGTCAGCAGTACACGTGCGAGAGAGACTAATTGTACATGATGCGGACGGTCCGGGAGTCAGACAATACACGTGTGAGAGAGAGTAATTGTACATGACCCGGACGGTCTGGGAGTCAGATGGTACACGTGTGAGAGAGAGTAATTGTTTGTGACCCGAACGGTCCGGAAGTCAGACAGTATATGTGAGAGAGAGAGTAATTGTACATGAACTGGACGGACCGGGAGACAGACATTACACGTGAGAGAGAGAGAGTAATTGTACATGAACAGGACGGTCCGGGAAACACAGAATACACGTGTGAGAGAGAGTCATTGTACATGAACAGGGCGGTCCAGGAAACACAGAATACACGTGTGAGAGAGAGTAATTGTACATGACGCGGACGGTCCAGGAGTCAGACAGTACACGTGTGAGAGAGAGTAATTGTCCATGAACCAGACGGTCCGGGAGTCAGACAATACACGTGTGAGAGAGAGTAATTGTACATGAACCGGACCGTCCGGGAGTCAGACAGTACACGTGTGAGAGAGAGTAATTGTACATGACCTTGACGGTCTGGGAGTCGGACAGTACACGTACAAGAGAGAAAGAAACTGTACATGATCCGGATGGTCCGGGAGTCAGGCAGTACATGTGAGAGAGAGAGTAATTGTACATGACCCGGACGGTCCGGGAGTCAGACAGTACACGTTTGTGAGAGAGTAACTGAACATGAACCGGATGGTTCGGGAGTCAGACAGTACACGTGTGAGAGAGAGAAATTGTACATGACCCGGACGGTCTGGGAGTCAGACAGTACACGTATGGGAGAGAGTAATTGTACATGACCCGGACGGTCCAGGAGACAGACAGTACATGTGAGAGAGAGAGTAACTGTGCATGACCCGGACGGTCCGGGAGTCAGACTGTACACGTGTGAGAGAGAGTAATTGTACATGACCAGGACTGTCCAGGAGTCAGACAGTACACGTGAGAGAGAGAGTAACGGTGCATGACCTGGACGGTCCGGGAGTCAGACAGTACACGTGTGAGAGAGAGAGTAATTGTACATGATCCGGACGGTCCGTAAGTCAGACAGTACACGCGTGCAAGAGAGTAATTGTACATGAACCGTATGGTCCGGGAGTCAGGCAGTACACGTGAGAGAGAGAGTAATTGTAGATGACCCGGATGGTCCAGGAGTCGGACAGTACACGTGAGAGAGAGAGTAACGGTGCATGACCTGGACGGTCCGGGAGTCAGACAGTACACGTGTGAGAGAGAGAGTAATTGTACATGATCCGGACGGTCCGGGAGTCAGACAGTACACGTGAGACAGAGAGTAACGGTGCATGACCTGGACGGTCCGGGAGTCAGACAGTACACGTGTGAGAGAGAGTAACTGTGCATGACCCGGACGGTCCAGGAGTCAGACAGTACACGTGTGAGAGAGAGGAAATGTGCATGAATCGGACGGTCTGGGAGTCAGACAATACACGTGTGAGAGAGAGTAATTGGACGTGACCCGGACGGTCCGGGAGTGAGACAGTACACGTGAGAGAGAGAGTAACTGTGTATGACCCGGACGGTCCGGGAGTCAGACAATACACGTGTGAGAGAGAGTAATTGTGCATGAACAGGACGGTCCGGGAGTCAGACAGTACACGCGTGAGAGAGAGTAACTGTACATGATCCGGACGGTCTGGAAGTCAGACAATACACGTGTGAGAGAGAGTAATTGTACATGAACAGGACGGTCTGGGAGTCAGACAGTACACGTGTGAGAGAGAGTAATTGTACATGACCCGGATGGTCTGGGAGTCGGACAGTACACGTGCGAGAGAAATTGTACATGAACCGGACGATCCGGGAGTCAGACAATACACGTGTGAGAGAGAGTAATTTTACATGAACAGGACAGACCGGGAGACAGACATTACACGTGAGAGAGAAAGAGAGACAGTAATTGTACATGAACAGGACGGTCCGGGAAACACAGAATACACGTGTGAGAGAGAGTAATTGTACATGACCCGGACGGTCCAGGAGTCAGACAGTACACGTGTGAGAGAGAGGAATTGTGCATGAATCGGACGGTCCGGGAGTCAGACAGTACACGTGTGAGAGAGTAATTGTACATGACCCGGACTGTCCGGGAGTCAGAGAGTACACGTGTGAGAGAGACCAATTGTACATGAACCGGATGGTCCGGGAGTCAGACAATGCACGTATGATAGACAGAAACTGTACATGACCCGGACGGTCCGTAAGTCAGACAGTACACGTGTGAGACAGAGCAATTGTAGATGACCTGGACGGTCTGGGAGTCAGACAGTACACGTATGGGAGAGAGTAATTGTACATGACCTGGACAGTCCAGGAGTCAGACAGTACACGTGGGAGAGGGAGTAATTGTACATGACCCGGACGGTCCGGGAGTCAGACTGTACCCGTGTGAGAGAGAATAATTGTACATGACCAGGACTGTCCAGGAGTCAGACAGTACACGTGAGAGAGAGAGTAACGGTGCATGACCTGGACGGTCCGGGAGTCAGACAGTACACGTGTGAGAGAGAGAGTAATTGAACATGATCCGGACGGTCCGGGAGTCAGACAGTACACGCGTGCAAGAGAGTAATTGTACATGAACCGTATGGTCCGGGAGTCAGGCAGTACACGTGAGAGAGAGAGTAATTGTAGATGACCTGGACGGTCCGGGAGTCAGACAGGACACGTGTGAGAGAGAGTAACTGTGCATGACCCGGACGGTCCGGGAGTCAGGCAGTACACGTGTGAGAGAGAGTAATTGTACATGATCCGGACGGTCCGGGAGTCAGGCAGTACACGTGAGAGAGAGAGTAATTGTAGATGACCTGGACGGTCCGGGAGTCGACAGTACACGTGTGAGAGAGAGTAATTGTACATGACCCGGATGGTCGATGAGTCAGACAGTACACGTGAGAGAGAGAGTAACGGTGCATAATCTGGACGGTCCGGGAGTCAGACAGTACACGTGTGAGAGAGAGAGTAATTGTACATGATCCGGACGGTCCGGGAGTCAGACAGTACACGTGAGAGAGAGAGTAACGGTGCATGACCTGGACGGTCCGGGAGTCAGACAGTACACGTGTGAGAGAGAGTAACTGTGCATGACCCGGACGGTCCAGGAGTCAGACAGTACACATGAGAGAGAGAGTAATTGTACATGACCCGGACGGTCCAGGAGTCAGACAGTACACGTGTGAGAGAGTGGAATTGTGCATGAATCGGACGGTCCGGGAGTCTGACAATACACGTGTGAGAGAGAGTAATTGGACATTAACCGGACGGTCCAGGAGACAGACAGTACACGTGTGAGAGAGAGTAATTGTACATGACCCGGACGGTCCGGGAGTCAGACAATACACGTGTGAGAGAGAGTAATTGTACATGAGCAGGACGGTCCGGAAGTCAGACAGTACACGTGTGAGAAAGAGTAACTGTGCATGAACAGGACGGTCCGGGAGTCAGACAGTACACGCGTGAGAGAGAGTAACTGTACATGATCCGGACGGTCTGGAAGTCAGACAATACACGTGTGAGAGAGAGTAATTGTACATGAACAGGACGGTCTGGGAGTCAGACAGTACACGTGTAAGAGAGAGTAATTGTACATGACCCGGATGGTCTGGGAGTCGGACAGTACACGTGCGAGAGAAATTGTACATGAACCGGACGATCCGGGAGTCAGACAGGACACGTGTGAGAGACAGTAATTGTACATGAACAGGACGGTCCGGGAAACACAGAATACACGTGTGAGAGAGAGTAACTGTGCATGACCCGGACGGTCCAGGAGTCAGACAGTACACATGAGAGAGAGAGTAATTGTACATGACCCGGACGGTCCAGGAGTCAGACAGTACACGTGTGAGAGAGTGGAATTGTGCATGAATCGGACGGTCCGGAAGTCTGACAATACACGTGTGAGAGAGAGTAATTGGACATTAACCGGACGGTCCAGGAGACAGACAGTACACGTGAGAGAGAGAGTAACTGTGCATGACCCGGACGGTCCGGGAGTCAGACAATACACGTGTGAGAGAGAGTAATTGTACATGAGCAGGACGGTCCGGAAGTCAGACAGTACACGTGTGAGAAAGAGTAACTGTGCATGAACAGGACGGTCCGGGAGTCAGACAGTACACGCGTGAGAGAGAGTAACTGTACATGATCCGGACGGTCTGGAAGTCAGACAATACACGTGTGAGAGAGAGTAATTGTACATGAACAGGACGGTCTGGGAGTCAGACAGTACACGTGTAAGAGAGAGTAATTGTACATGACCCGGATGGTCTGGGAGTCGGACAGTACACGTGCGAGAGAAATTGTACATGAACCGGACGATCCGGGAGTCAGACAGGACACGTGTGAGAGACAGTAATTGTACATGAACAGGACGGTCCGGGAAACACAGAATACACGTGTGAGAGAGAGTAACTGTGCATGACCCGGACGGTCCAGGAGTCAGACAGTACACATGAGAGAGAGAGTAATTGTACATGACCCGGACGGTCCAGGAGTCAGACAGTACACGTGTGAGAGAGAGGAATTGTGCATGAATTGGACGGTCCGGGAGTCAGACAGTACACGTGTGAGAGAGTAATTGTACATGACCCGGACGATCCGGGAGTCAGACAGTACACGTGTGAGAGAGTAATTGTACATGATCCGGACGGTCCGGGAGTCAGACAGTACATGGGTGAGAGAGAGAAATTGTACATGAACCGGACGATCCGGGAGTCAGACAGTACACGTGAGAGAGACAGTAATTGTACATGAACAGGACGGTCCGGGAAACACAGAATACACGTGTGAGAGTGAGTAATTGTACATGACCCGGACGATCCGGGAGTCAGACAGTACACGTGTGAGAAAGAGTAATTGTACATGAACCGGACGGTCTGGGAGACAGACAGTACACGCGTGAGAGAGAGAAATTGTACATGATCCGGACGGTCCGGGAGTCAGACAGTACATGGGTGAGAGAGAGAAATTGTACATGAACCGGACGATCCGGGAGTCAGACAGTACACGTGAGAGAGACAGTAATTGTACATGAACAGGACGGTCCGGGAAACACAGAATACACGTGTGAGAGTGAGTAATTGTACATGACCCGGACGGTCCGTAAGTCAGACAGTACACGTGTGAGACAGAGCAATTGTACATGACCCGGACGGTCCGGGAGTCAGACAGTACACGTATGGGAGAGAGTAATTGTACATGACCCGGACGGTCCAGGAGTCAGACAGTACACGTGTGAGAGAGAGGAATTGTGCATGAATCGGACGGTCCGGGAGTCAGACAGTACACGTGTGAGAGAGAGTAATTGTACATGAACCGGATGGTCTGGCAGTCAGACAATACACGTGTGAGAGTGAGTAATTGTACATGACCCGGACTGTCCGGGAGTCAGAGAGTACACGTGTGAGAGAGACTAATTGTACATGAACCGGATGGTCCGGGAGTCAGACAATGCACGTATGATAGACAGAAACTGTACATGACCCGGACGGTCCGTAAGTCAGACAGTACACGTGTGAGACAGAGCAATTGTACATGACCCGGACGGTCTGGGAGTCAGACAGTACACGTATGGGAGAGAGTAATTGTACATGACCTGGACAGTCCAGGAGTCAGACAGTACACGTGAGAGAGAGAGTAATTGTACATGATCCGGACGGTCCGGGAGTCAGACAGTACACGTGTGAGAGAGCGTAATTGTACATGACGCGGACGGTCCAGGAGACAGACAGGACACGTGAGAGAGAGAGAGTAATTGTGCATGACCCGGACGGTCCGGGAGTGAGACAGGACACGTGTGAGAGTAATTATACATGAACCGGACGGTCCGGGAGGTAGACAGCACACGTGCGAGAGAGAGTAATTGGACATGAACCGGACGGTCTGGGAGACAGACAGTACACGCGTGAGAGAGAGAAATTGTACATGATCCGGACGGTCCGGGAGTCAGACAGTACACGTGAGAGAGAGTAATTGTACATGACCTGGACGGTCCGGGAGTCAGACAGTACACGTGAGAGAGAGAGTAATTGTACATGACCCGGACGGTCCAGGAGTCAGACAGTACACGTGAGAGAGAGAGTAACGGTGCATGACCTGGACGGTCCGGGAGTCAGACAGTACACGTGTGAGAGAGAGAGTAATTGTACATGATCCGGACGGTCCGGGAGTCAGACAGTACACGTGAGAGAGAGAGTAACGGTGCATGACCTGGACGGTCCGGGAGTCAGACAGTACACGTGTGAGAGAGAGTAACTGTGCATGACCCGGACGGTCCAGGAGTCAGACAGTACACATTCAGAGAGAGAGTAATTGTACATGACCCGGACGGTCCAGGAGTCAGACAGTACACGTGTGAGAGAGGGGAATTGTGCATGAATCAG
Organism: Hemiscyllium ocellatum; assembly: GCF_020745735.1. NCBI lineage: Eukaryota > Metazoa > Chordata > Chondrichthyes > Orectolobiformes > Hemiscylliidae > Hemiscyllium > Hemiscyllium ocellatum. The sequence goes on from NC_083427.1 coordinate 10,101,670, forward strand.
ACGGTCCGGGAGTCAGACAATACACGTGTGAGAGAGAGTAATTGGACATTAACCGGACGGTCCAGGAGACAGACAGTACACGTGAGAGAGAGAGTAACGGTGCATGACCTGGACGGTCCGGGAGTCAGACAGTACACGTGTGAGAGAGAGAGTAATTGTACATGATCCGGACGGTCCGTAAGTCAGACAGTACACGCGTGCAAGAGAGTAATTGTACATGAACCGTATGGTCCGGGAGTCAGGCAGCACACGTGAGAGAGAGAGTAATTGTAGATGACCTGGACGGTCCGGGAGTCAGACAGGACACGTGTGAGAGAGAGTAACTGTGCATGACCCGGACGGTCCGGGAGTCAGACAGTACACGTGTGAGAGAGAGTAATTGTACATGACCCGGATGGTCCAGGAGTCAGACAGTACACGTGAGAGAGAGAGTAACGGTGCATGATCTGGACGGTCCGGGAGTCAGACAGTACACGTGTGAGAGAGAGAGTAATTGTACATGATCCGGATGGTCCGGGAGTCAGACAGTACACGTGAGAGAGAGAGTAACGGTGCATGACCTGGACGGTCCGGGAGTCAGACAGTACACGTGTGAGAGAGAGTAACTGTGCATGACTCGGACGGTCCAGGAGTCAGACAGTACACATGAGAGAGAGAGTAATTGTACATGACCCGGACGGTCCAGGAGTCAGACAGTACACGTGTGAGAGAGAGGAATTGTGCATGAATCGGACGGTCCGGGAGTCAGACAATACACGTGTGAGAGAGAGTAATTGGACATTAACCGGACGGTCTGGGAGTCAGACAGTACACGTGTGAGAGAGAGTAATTGTACATGACCCGGATGGTCTGGGAGTCGGACAGTACACGTGCGAGAGAAATTGTACATGAACCGGACGATCCGGGAGTCAGACAGGACACGTGTGAGAGAGACTAATTGTACATGAACCGGATGGTCCGGGAGTCAGACAATGCACGTATGATAGACAGAAACTGTACATGACCCGGACGGTCCGTAAGTCAGACAGTACACGTGTGAGACAGAGCAACTGTACATGACCCGGACGGTCTGGGAGTCAGACAGTACACGTATGGGAGAGAGTAATTGTACATGACCTGGACAGTCCAGGAGTCAGACAGTACACGTGAGAGAGAGAGTATTTGTACATGATCCGGACGGTCCGGGAGTCAGACAGTACACGTGTGAGAGAGCGTAATTGTACATGACGCGGACGGTCCGGGAGACAGACAGGACACGTGAGAGAGAGAGTAATTGTGCATGACCCCGACGGTCCGGGAGTGAGACAGGACACGTGTGAGAGTAATTATACATGAACCGGACGGTCCGGGAGGTAGACAGCACACGTGCGAGAGAGAGTAATTGGACATGAACCGGACGGTCTGGGAGACAGACAGTACACGCGTGAGAGAGAGAAATTGTACATGATCCGGACGGTCCGGGAGTCAGACAGTACATGGGTGAGAGAAAGAAATTGTACATGAACCGGACGATCCGGGAGTCAGACAGTACACGTGAGAGAGAGTAATTGTACATGACCCGGACGATCCGGGAGTCAGACAGTACACGCGAGAGAGACAGTAATTGTACATGAACAGGACGGTCCGGGAAACACAGAATACACGTGTGAGAGTGAGTAATTGTACATGAACCGGATGGTCCGGGAGTCAGACAATGCACGTATGATAGACAGAAACTGTACATGACCCGGACGGTCCGTAAGTCAGACAGTACACGTGTGAGACAGAGCAATTGTACATGACCCGGACGGTCCGGGAGTCAGACAGTACACGTATGGGAGAGAGTAATTGTACATGACCTGGACGGTCCAGGAGTCAGACAGTACACGTGAGAGAGAGAGTAATTGTACATGACCCGGACGGTCCAGGAGTCAGACAGTACACGTGAGAGAGAGAGTAACTGTGCATGACCCGGACGGTCCAGGAGTCAGACAGTACACATGAGAGAGAGAGTAACTGTGCATGACGCGGACGATCCGGGAGTCAGACAGTACATGTGTGAGAGAGAGGAATTGTGCATGAATCGGACGGGCCGGGAGTCAGACAATACACGTGTGAGAGAGAGTAACTGTACATGATCCGGACGGTCTGGGAGTCAGACAATACACGTGTGAGAGAGAGTAACTGTGCATGACCCGGACGGTCCGGGAGTCAGACAATACACGTGTGAGAGAGAGTAATTGTACATGTGCAGGACGGTCCGGAAGTCAGACAGTACACGTGTGAGAAAGAGTAACTGTGCATGAACAGGACGGTCCGGGAGTCAGACAATACACGTGTGAGAGGGAGTAATTGTACATGTGCAGGACGGTCCGGAAGTCAGACAGTACACGTGTGAGAAAGAGTAACTGTGCATGAACAGGACGGTCCGGGAGTCAGACAGTACACGTGAGAGAGAGAGTAACTGTACATGACCCGGACGGTCTGGGAGTCAAACAATACACGTGTGAGAGAGAGTAATTGTGCATGACTCGGACGGTCCAGGAGTCAGACAGTACACATGAGAGAGAGAGTAATTGTACATGACCCGGACGGTCCAGGAGTCAGACAGTACACGTGTGAGAGAGAGGAATTGTGCATGAATCGGACGGTCCGGGAGTCAGACAATACACGTGTGAGAGAGAGTAATTGGACATTAACCGGACGGTCCAGGAGACAGACAGTACACGTGTGAGAAAGAGTAACTGTGCATGAACAGGACGGTCCGGGAGTCAGACAGTACACGCGTGAGAGAGAGTAACTGTACATGATCCGGACGGTCTGGAAGTCAGACAATACACGTGTGAGAGAGAGTAATTGTACATGAACAGGACGGTCTGGGAGTCAGACAGTACACGTGTGAGAGAGAGTAATTGTACATGACCCGGATGGTCTGGGAGTCGGACAGTACACGTGCGAGAGAAATTGTACATGAACCGGACGATCCGGGAGTCAGACAGGACACGTGTGAGAGACAGTAATTGTACATGAACAGGACGGTCCGGGAAACACAGAATACACGTGTGAGAGAGAGTAACTGTGCATGACCCGGACGGTCCAGGAGTCAGACAGTACACGTGTGAGAGAGAGGAATTGTGCATGAATCGGACGGTCCGGGAGTCAGACAGTACACGTGTGAGAGGGAGTAATTGTACATGACCCGGACTGTCCGGGAGTCAGAGAGTACACGTGTGAGAGAGACTAATTGTACATGAACCGGATGGTCCGGGAGTCAGACAATGCACGTATGATAGACAGCAACTGTACATGACCCGGACGGTCCGTAAGTCAGACAGTACACGTGTGAGACAGAGCAATTGTACATGACCCGGACGGTCTGGGAGTCAGACAGTACACGTATGGGAGAGAGTAATTGTACATGACCTGGACAGTCCAGGAGTCAGACAGTACACGTGAGAGAGAGAGTAATTGTACATGATCCGGACGGTCCGGGAGTCAGACAGTACACGTGTGAGAGAGCGTAATTGTACATGACGCGGACGGTCCGGGAGACAGACAGGACACGTGAGAGAGAGAGAGTAATTGTGCATGACCCGGACGGTCCGGGAGTGAGACAGGACACGTGTGAGAGTAATTATACATGAACCGGACGGTCCGGGAGGTGGACAGCACACGTGCGAGAGAGAGTAATTGGACATGAACCGGACGGTCTGGGAGACAGACAGTACACGCGTGAGAGAGAGAAATTGTACATGATCCGGACGGTCCGGGAGTCAGACAGTACATGGGTGAGAGAAAGAAATTGTACATGAACCGGACGATCCGGGAGTCAGACAGTACACGTGAGAGAGAGTAATTGTACATGACCCGGACGATCCGGGAGTCAGACAGTACACGCGAGAGAGACAGTAATTGTACATGAACAGGACGGTCCGGGAAACACAGAATACACGTGTGAGAGTGAGTAATTGTACATGACCCGGAACGTCCAGGAGTCAGACAGTACACGTGTGAGAGAGAGGAATTGTGCATGAATCGGACGGTCCGGGAGTCAGACAGTACACGTGTGAGAGAGTAATTGTACATGACCCGGACGATCCGGGAGTCAGACAGGACACGTGTGAGAGAGACTAATTGTACATGAACCGGATGGTCCGGGAGTCAGACAATGCACGTATGATAGACAGAAACTGTACATGACCCGGACGGTCCGTAAGTCAGACAGTACACGTGTGAGACAGAGCAACTGTACATGACCCGGACGGTCTGGGAGTCAGACAGTACACGTATGGGAGAGAGTAATTGTACATGACCTGGACAGTCCAGGAGTCAGACAGTACACGTGAGAGAGAGAGTATTTGTACATGATCCGGACGGTCCGGGAGTCAGACAGTACACGTGTGAGAGAGCGTAATTGTACATGACGCGGACGGTCCGGGAGACAGACAGGACACGTGAGAGAGAGAGTAATTGTGCATGACCCCGACGGTCCGGGAGTGAGACAGGACACGTGTGAGAGTAATTATACATGAACCGGACGGTCCGGGAGGTAGACAGCACACGTGCGAGAGAGAGTAATTGGACATGAACCGGACGGTCTGGGAGACAGACAGTACACGCGTGAGAGAGAGAAATTGTACATGATCCGGACGGTCCGGGAGTCAGACAGTACATGGGTGAGAGAAAGAAATTGTACATGAACCGGACGATCCGGGAGTCAGACAGTACACGTGAGAGAGAGTAATTGTACATGACCCGGACGATCCGGGAGTCAGACAGTACACGCGAGAGAGACAGTAATTGTACATGAACAGGACGGTCCGGGAAACACAGAATACACGTGTGAGAGTGAGTAATTGTACATGAACCGGATGGTCCGGGAGTCAGACAATGCACGTATGATAGACAGAAACTGTACATGACCCGGACGGTCCGTAAGTCAGACAGTACACGTGTGAGACAGAGCAATTGTACATGACCCGGACGGTCCGGGAGTCAGACAGTACACGTATGGGAGAGAGTAATTGTACATGACCTGGACGGTCCAGGAGTCAGACAGTACACGTGAGAGAGAGAGTAATTGTACATGACCCGGACGGTCCAGGAGTCAGACAGTACACGTGAGAGAGAGAGTAACTGTGCATGACCCGGACGGTCCAGGAGTCAGACAGTACACATGAGAGAGAGAGTAACTGTGCATGACGCGGACGATCCGGGAGTCAGACAGTACATGTGTGAGAGAGAGGAATTGTGCATGAATCGGACGGTCCGGGAGTCAGACAATACACGTGTGAGAGAGAGTAACTGTACATGATCCGGACGGTCTGGGAGTCAGACAATACACGTGTGAGAGAGAGTAACTGTGCATGACCCGGACGGTCCGGGAGTCAGACAATACACGTGTGAGAGAGAGTAATTGTACATGTGCAGGACGGTCCGGAAGTCAGACAGTACACGTGTGAGAAAGAGTAACTGTGCATGAACAGGACGGTCCGGGAGTCAGACAATACACGTGTGAGAGGGAGTAATTGTACATGTGCAGGACGGTCCGGAAGTCAGACAGTACACGTGTGAGAAAGAGTAACTGTGCATGAACAGGACGGTCCGGGAGTCAGACAGTACACGTGAGAGAGAGAGTAACTGTACATGACCCGGACGGTCTGGGAGTCAAACAATACACGTGTGAGAGAGAGTAATTGTGCATGACTCGGACGGTCCAGGAGTCAGACAGTACACATGAGAGAGAGAGTAATTGTACATGACCCGGACGGTCCAGGAGTCAGACAGTACACGTGTGAGAGAGAGGAATTGTGCATGAATCGGACGGTCCGGGAGTCAGACAATACACGTGTGAGAGAGAGTAATTGTACATGAGCAGGACGGTCCGGACGTCAGACAGTACACGTGTGAGAAAGAGTAACTGTGCATGAACAGGACGGTCCGGGAGTCAGACAGTACACGCGTGAGAGAGAGTAACTGTACATGATCCGGACGGTCTGGAAGTCAGACAATACACGTGTGAGAGAGAGTAATTGTACATGAACAGGACGGTCTGGGAGTCAGACAGTACACGTGTGAGAGAGAGTAATTGTACATGACCCGGATGGTCTGGGAGTCGGACAGTACACGTGCGAGAGAAATTGTACATGAACCGGACGATCCGGGAGTCAGACAGGACACGTGTGAGAGACAGTAATTGTACATGAACAGGACGGTCCGGGAAACACAGAATACACGTGTGAGAGAGAGTAACTGTGCATGACCCGGACGGTCCAGGAGTCAGACAGTACACGTGTGAGAGAGAGGAATTGTGCATGAATCGGACGGTCCGGGAGTCAGACAGTACACGTGTGAGAGGGAGTAATTGTACATGACCCGGACTGTCCGGGAGTCAGAGAGTACACGTGTGAGAGAGACTAATTGTACATGAACCGGATGGTCCGGGAGTCAGACAATGCACGTATGATAGACAGCAACTGTACATGACCCGGACGGTCCGTAAGTCAGACAGTACACGTGTGAGACAGAGCAATTGTACATGACCCGGACGGTCTGGGAGTCAGACAGTACACGTATGGGAGAGAGTAATTGTACATGACCTGGACAGTCCAGGAGTCAGACAGTACACGTGAGAGAGAGAGTAATTGTACATGATCCGGACGGTCCGGGAGTCAGACAGTACACGTGTGAGAGAGCGTAATTGTACATGACGCGGACGGTCCGGGAGACAGACAGGACACGTGAGAGAGAGAGAGTAATTGTGCATGACCCGGACGGTCCGGGAGTGAGACAGGACACGTGTGAGAGTAATTATACATGAACCGGACGGTCCGGGAGGTGGACAGCACACGTGCGAGAGAGAGTAATTGGACATGAACCGGACGGTCTGGGAGACAGACAGTACACGCGTGAGAGAGAGAAATTGTACATGATCCGGACGGTCCGGGAGTCAGACAGTACATGGGTGAGAGAAAGAAATTGTACATGAACCGGACGATCCGGGAGTCAGACAGTACACGTGAGAGAGAGTAATTGTACATGACCCGGACGATCCGGGAGTCAGACAGTACACGCGAGAGAGACAGTAATTGTACATGAACAGGACGGTCCGGGAAACACAGAATACACGTGTGAGAGTGAGTAATTGTACATGACCCGGAACGTCCAGGAGTCAGACAGTACACGTGTGAGAGAGAGGAATTGTGCATGAATCGGACGGTCCGGGAGTCAGACAGTACACGTGTGAGAGAGTAATTGTACATGACCCGGACGATCCGGGAGTCAGAGAGTACACGTGTGAGAGAGAGTAATTGTACATGAACCGGATGGTCTGGGAGTCAGACAATACACATGTGAGAGTGAGTAATTGTACATGAACCGGACGGTCCGGGAGTCAGACAGTACACGTGTGAGAGGGAGTAATTGTACATGACCCGGACTGTCCGGGAGTCAGAGAGTACACGTGTGAGAGAGACTAATTGTACATGAACCGGATGGTCCGGGAGTCAGACAATGCACGTATGATAGACAGCAACTGTACATGACCCGGACGGTCCGTAAGTCAGACAGTACACGTGTGAGACAGAGCAATTGTACATGACCCGGACGGTCTGGGAGTCAGACAGTACACGTATGGGAGAGAGTAATTGTACATGATCCGGACGGTCCGGGAGTCAGACAGTACACGTGTGAGAGAGCGTAATTGTACATGACGCGGACGGTCCGGGAGACAGACAGGACACGTGAGAGAGAGAGAGTAATTGTGCATGACCCGGACGGTCCGGGAGTGAGACAGGACACGTGTGAGAGTAATTATACATGAACCGGACGGTCCGGGAGGTAGACAGCACACGTGCGAGAGAGAGTAATTGGACATGAACCGGACGGTCTGGGAGACAGACAGCACACGCGTGAGAGAGAGAAATTGTACATGATCCGGACGGTCCGGGAGACAGACAGTACATGGGTGAGAGAAAGAAATTGTACATGACCCGGACGGTCCAGGAGTCAGACAGTACACATGAGAGAGAGAGTAACTGTGCATGACGCGGACGATCCGGGAGTCAGACAGTACATGTGTGAGAGAGAGGAATTGTGCATGAATCGGACGGTCCGGGAGTCAGACAATACACGTGTGAGAGAGAGTAACTGTGCATGAACAGGACGGTCCGGGAGTCAGACAGTACACGTGAGAGAGAGAGTAACTGTACATGATCCGGACGGTCCGGGAGTCAGACAATACACGTGTGAGAGAGAGTAATTGTACATGTGCAGGACGGTCCGGAAGTCAGACAGTACACGTGTGAGAAAGAGTAACTGTGCATGAACAGGACGGTCCGGGAGTCAGACAATACACGTGTGAGAGAGAGTAACTGTGCATGAACAGGACGGTCCGGGAGTCAGACAGTACACGTGTGAGAGAGAGTAATTGTACATGTGCAGGACGGTCCGGGAGTCAGACAGTACACGTGAGAGAGAGAGTAACTGTACATGACCCGGACGGTCTGGGAGTCAGACAATACACGTGTGAGAGAGAGTAATTGTACATGATCCGGACGGTCTGGGAGTCAAACAATACACGTGTGAGAGAGAGTAATTGTGCATGACTCGGACGGTCCAGGAGTCAGACAGTACACATGAGAGAGAGAGTAATTGTACATGACCCGGACGGTCCAGGAGTCAGACAGTACACGTGTGAGAGAGAGGAATTGTGCATGAATCGGACGGTGCGGGAGTCAGACAATACACGTGTGAGAGAGAGTAATTGGACATTAACCGGACGGTCCAGGAGACAGACAGTACACGCGTGAGAGAGAGTAACTGTACATGATCCGGACGGTCTGGAAGTCAGACAATACACGTGTGAGAGAGAGTAATTGTACATGAACAGGACGGTCTGGGAGTCAGACAGTACACGTGTGAGAGAGAGTAATTGTACATGACCCGGATGGTCTGGGAGTCGGACAGTACACGTGCGAGAGAAATTGTACATGAACCGGACGATCCGGGAGTCAGACAGGACACGTGTGAGAGACAGTAATTGTACATGAACAGGACGGTCCGGGAAACACAGAATACACGTGTGAGAGAGAGTAACTGTGCATGACCCGGACGGTCCAGGAGTCAGACAGTACACGTGTGAGAGGGAGTAATTGTACATGACCCGGACTGTCCGGGAGTCAGAGAGTACACGTGTGAGAGAGACTAATTGTACATGAACCGGATGGTCCGGGAGTCAGACAATGCACGTATGATAGACAGCAACTGTACATGACCCGGACGGTCCGTAAGTCAGACAGTACACGTGTGAGACAGAGCAATTGTACATGACCCGGACAGTCCAGGAGTCAGACAGTACACGTGAGAGAGAGAGTAATTGTACATGATCCGGACGGTCCGGGAGTCAGACAGTACACGTGAGAGAGAGAGTAACTGTGCATGACGCGGACGGTCTGGGAGTCAGACAATACACGTGTGAGAGAGAGTAACTGTGCATGACCCGGACGGTCCGGGAGTCAGACAGTACACGTGAGAGAGAGAGTAACTGTACATGACCCGGACGGTCTGGGAGTCAAACAATACACATGTGAGAGAGAGTAATTGTGCATGACTCGGACGGTCCAGGAGTCAGACAGTACACGTGAGAGAGAGAGTAATTGTACATGACCCGGACGGTCCAGGAGTCAGACAGTACACGTGTGAGAGAGAGGAATTGTGCATGAATCGGACGGTCCGGGAGTCAGACAATACACGTGTGAGAGAGAGTAATTGGACATTAACCGGACGGTCCAGGAGACAGACAGTACACGTGTGAGAGAGAGTAATTGTACATGACCCGGACGGTCCGGGAGTGAGACAGTACACGAGAGAGAGAGAGTAACTGTGCATGACCGGGACGGTCCGGGAGTCAGACAATACACGTGTGAGAGAGAGTAATTGTACATGAGCAGGACGGTCCGGACGTCAGACAGTACACGTGTGAGAAAGAGTAACTGTGCATGAACAGGACGGTCCGGGAGTCAGACAGTACACGCGTGAGAGAGAGTAACTGTACATGATCCGGACGGTCTGGAAGTCAGACAATACACGTGTGAGAGAGAGTAATTGTACATGAACAGGACGGTCTGGGAGTCAGACAGTACACGTGTGAGAGAGAGTAATTGTACATGACCCGGATGGTCTGGGAGTCGGACAGTACACGTGCGAGAGAAATTGTACATGAACCGGACGATCCGGGAGTCAGACAGGACACGTGTGAGAGACAGTAATTGTACATGAACAGGACGGTCCGGGAAACACAGAATACACGTGTGAGAGAGAGTAACTGTGCATGACCCGGAACGTCCAGGAGTCAGACAGTACACGTGTGAGAGAGAGGAATTGTGCATGAATCGGACGGTCCGGGAGTCAGACAGTACACGTGTGAGAGAGTAATTGTACATGACCCGGACGATCCGGGAGTCAGACAGTACACGTGTGAGAGAGAGTAATTGTACATGAACCGGATGGTCTGGGAGTCAGACAATACACATGTGAGAGTGAGTAATTGTACATGAACCGGACGGTCCGGGAGTCAAACAATACACATGTGAGAGAGAGTAATTGTGCATGACTCGGACGGTCCAGGAGTCAGACAGTACACGTGAGAGAGAGAGTAATTGTACATGACCCGGACGGTCCAGGAGTCAGACAGTACACGTGAGAGAGAGAGTAATTGTACATGACCCGGACTGTCCGGGAGTCAGAGAGTACACGTGTGAGAGAGACTAATTGTACATGACGCGGACGGTCCGGGAGACAGACAGGACACGTGAGAGAGAGAGAGTAATTGTGCATGACCCGGACGGTCCGGGAGTGAGACAGGACACGTGTGAGAGTAATTATACATGAACCGGACGGTCCGGGAGGTAGACAGCACACGTGCGAGAGAGAGTAATTGGACATGAACCGGACGGTCTGGGAGACAGACAGTACACGCGTGAGAGAGAGAAATTGTACATGATCCGGACGGTCCGGGAGACAGACAGTACATGGGTGAGAGAAAGAAATTGTACATGACCCGGACGGTCCAGGAGTCAGACAGTACACATGAGAGAGAGAGTAACTGTGCATGACGCGGACGATCCGGGAGTCAGACAGTACATGTGTGAGGAATTGTGCATGAATCGGACGGTCCGGGAGTCAGACAATACACGTGTGAGAGAGAGTAACTGTGCATGAACAGGACGGTCCGGGAGTCAGACAGTACACGTGAGAGAGAGAGTAACTGTACATGATCCGGACGGTCTGGGAGTCAGACAATACACGTGTGAGAGAGAGTAACTGTGCATGACCCGGACGGTCCGGGAGTCAGACAATACACGTGTGAGAGAGAGTAATTGTACATGTGCAGGACGGTCCGGAAGTCAGACAGTACACGTGTGAGAAAGAGTAACTGTGCATGAACAGGACGGTCCGGGAGTCAGACAATACACGTGTGAGAGAGAGTAACTGTGCATGAACAGGACGGTCCGGGAGTCAGACAGTACACGTGTGAGGGAGAGTAATTGTACATGTGCAGGACGGTCCGGAAGTCAGACAGTACACGTGTGAGAAAGAGTAACTGTGCATGTGCAGGACGGTCCGGGAGTCAGACAGTACACGTGAGAGAGAGAGTAACTGTACATGATCCGGACGGTCTGGGAGTCAGACAATACACGTGTGAGAGAGAGTAATTGTACATGATCCGGACGGTCTGGGAGTCAAACAATACACGTGTGAGAGAGAGTAATTGTACATGAACAGGACGGTCTGGGAGTCAGACAGTACACGTGTGAGAGAGAGTAATTGTACATGACCCGGATGGTCTGGGAGTCGGACAGTACACGTGCGAGAGAGAGTAGTTGTACATGAACCGGATGGTCCGGGAGTCAGACAGTACACGTGAGAGAGAGAGTAACTGTGCATGACCCGGATGGTCCGGGAGTCAGACAATACACGTATGAGAGAGAGTAATTGTAGATGACCTGGACGGTCTGGGAGTCAGACGATACACGTGTGAGAGAGAGTAACTGTACATGAACCGGACGGTCCGGGAGTCAGGCAGTACACATGTGAGAGACAGTAAGTGTACATCAACATGACGGTCCGGGAGTCAGACAGTACACGTGTGAGAGAGAGAAATTGTACATGACCAGGACGGTCCGGGAATCACACAATACACGTGTGAGAGAGAGTCACTGTGCATGACCCAGATGGTCCGGGAGTCAGACAGGACATGTGTGAGAGTGAGTAATTGTACGTGAACCGGACGGTCCGGGAGTCAGACAGTACACGTGTGAGAGGGAGTAATTGTACATGGCCTGGACGGTCCGGGAGTCAGACAGTACACATGTGAGAGAGATTAATTGTACATGACCCGGATGGTCCAGGAGTCAGACAGGACACGTGAGAGAGCGAGTAATTGTGCATGACCCGGACGGTCCGGGAGTGAGACAGGACACGTGTGAGAGTAATTATACATGAACCGGACGGTCCGGGAGGTAGACAGCACACGTGTGAGAGAGAGTAATTGGACATGATCCGGACGGTCCAGGAGTCAGACAGTACACGTGTGAGAGAGAGAAATTGTACATGAACTGGACGGACCGGGAGACAGACATTACACGTGAGAGAGAGAGAGTAATTGTACATGAACAGGACAGTCCGGGAAACACAGAATACACGTGTGAGAGAGAGTAATTGTACATGACCCGGATGGTCTGGGAGTCGGACAGTACACGTGCGAGAGTACTTGTACATGACCCGGACAGTCCTGGAGTCAGACAGTACATGGGTGAGAGAGAGAAATTGTACATGAACCGGACGATCCGGGAGTCAGACAGTACACGTGAGAGAGAGTAATTGTACATGACCCGGACGATCCGGGAGTCAGACAGTACACGTGTGAGAGACAGTAATTGTACATGAACAGGACGGTCCGGGAAACACAGAATACACGTGTGAGAGTGAGTAATTGTACATGAACCGGACGGTCCGGGAGTGAGACAGGACACGTGTGAGAGTAATTATACATGAACCGGATGGTCCGGGAGGTAGACAGCACACGTGTGAGAGAGAGTAATTGGACATGAACCGGACGGTCTGGGAGACAGACAGTACACGCGTGAGAGAGAGAAATTGTACATGATCCGGACGGTCCAGGAGTCAGACAGTACACGTGTGAGACAGAGCAATTGTACATGACCCGGACGGTCCAGGAGTCAGACAGTACACGTGAGAGAGAGAGTAATTGTACATGACCCGGACGGTCCAGTAGTCAGACAGTACACGTGAGAGAGAGAGTAACTGTGCATGACCCGGACGTTCCAGGAGTCAGACAGTACACGTGTGAGAGAGAGGAATTGTGCATGAATCGGACGGTCCGGGAGTCAGACAATACACGTGTGAGAGAGAGTAATTGGACACTAACCGGACGGTCCGGGAGTCAGACAGTACACGTGTGAGAGAGAGTAGTTGTACATGAACCGGATGGTCCGGGAGTCAGACAGTACACGTAAGAGAGAGAGTAACTGTGCATGTCCCGGATGGTCCGGGAGTCAGACAATACACGTATGAGAGAGAGTAATTGTACATGACCCGGACGGTTCGGGAGTCAGACAGTACACGTGCGAGAGAGAGAAACTCTATATGACCCGGACGGTCCTGGAGTCAGACAATACACGTACGAGAGAGAGAGAGAAACTGTACATGATCCGGACGATCCGGGAATCACACAATACACGTGTGAGAGAGAGGAATTGTAGATGACCCGGACGGTCCGGGAGTCAGACAGTACACGTGTGAGAGAGAGTAGTTGTACATGACCCGGACGATCCGGGAGTCAGACAGTACACGTGTGAGAGAGAGTAATTGTACATGAACCGGATGGTCCGGGAGTCAGACAGTACTCGTGTGAGAGAGAGTAACTGTGCATGAACCTGATGGTCCGGGAGTCAGACAGGACACGTGTGAGAGTAATTGGACATGACCCGGACGGTCCGGGAGTCAGACATTACACGTGTGAGAGAGTAATTGTACATGAACCGAACCGTCCGGGAGTCAGACAGTACACGTACGAGAGAGAGTAATTGTACATGACCCGGACGGTCCGGGAGTCAGACAGTACACGTGTGAGAGAGAGGAATTGTACGTGACGCGGACGGTCCGGGAGTCAGACAGTACTCGTGTGACAGACAGTAATTGTACATGACCTGGACGGTCCGGGAGTCAGACCGTACACGTGTGAGAGAGAGTAATTGTCCATGAACCGGGCGGTCTGGGAGTCAGACAGTACACGTGTGAGAGAGAGTAATTGTCCATGAACCGGGCGGTCCGGGAGTCAGACAGTACACGTGTGAGAGAGAATAATTGTACATGACCCGGACGGTCCGGGAGTCAGACAGTACACGTGTGAGAGAGAGTAATTCTACATGACCCGGACGGTCTGGGAGTCAGACAGTACACGTGTGAGAGAGAGAGTAATTGTACATGACCCGGACGGTCTGGGAGTCAGACAGTACACGTGTGAGAGAGAGTAATTCTACATGACCCGGACGGTCTGGGAGTCAGACAGTACACGTGTGAGAGAGAGTAATTCTACATGACCCGGACGGTCTGGGAGTCAGACAGTACACGTGTGAGAGAGAGTAATTCTACATGACCCGGACGGTCTGGGAGTCAGACAGTACACGTGTGAGAGAGAGAGTAATTCTACATGACCCGGACGGTCTGGGAGTCAGACAGTACACGTGTGAGAGAGAGTAATTGTACATGACCCGGACGGTCCGGGAGTCAGACAGTACACGTGTGAGAGATAGTAACTGTGTGGCAGAGAGAGACTGTCTGTAATAGCCTGTGCAGAGCACCCTGGGAAACTACATTTACAGCATCTTTCCACCTGTCTGGATATCACATCCCATTCCTCACAGCTGGCTTACCTGTTCTCAGACTCTGTCTGATCGGGTTCTTCAGCGCTGTCACTCGAACCCTCCTCGCCACTCTCAGCGTCAGAATCTGCTTCCGGAGATGACGGTGCTGACAGAGCATCGGGAT